>NW_019102916.1:114220-224993 GCF_001856785.1 Myzus persicae | reverse complement strand
ATTAAACAAGACATCGAGACTACTTAAATGTATTTTTAATTTCAATATTGAAATATATTAAATATTTTTACTGGGCCTACCGAAGTGTATATAATTGCTATTTTATAAGCGTGTCAAAAATTCATCTTTTCCATATAGTGAAGTAATCTCTTATCACAATATCATGTTATAAGACATTTATGATTTATTGGTTTCCTTCTGTATTAGTGTTCAACATTTTTAATTTAATATACTACAGGCTCAATATCCTTAAATTATTTAATTGACGTAATTTGCACTGACTTGCATTAAGAATTTAATAATATCAAAAAATAAAATTGATTAATAGCTTTATACTTTATTATTTCTTTTGACCAACTTTGACTTCATTTTTTTCTTTTAAGATCTTAAAATTGTATTTTTCTTCTACAACACACGTTACAACTATGTTAATTTAAATGACAATTGATGATTCAATATATTATAATTAAAACATTTTTTATTGGTTATTTTTACGCTTACTCTACGTAATATTGTTGATATTTAACACATAGGTATTATAATATACATCGTTATATATTTAAGTATTTTTTAATAGTTTGGATGAGTTGTTTTCATCATTTCATGTTATTTTTTTCCTCTTAATATATACCCTATAACTATTCATATTATTACGCAATTTTATTGCCATAACTCATCTGATTTTAATGGCACATAAATTATTTATGTGCTCTATACCTTTTTTATATATACTTTGAGATTTCTATAAAAAAATATACTATTTTAACTTGAACTCGCTATTTAAAGTAATTTAAAGTCAGAAGTAGGTTTTAAATTTTTAAACTGAAAATCTTTTGTCTTGCAATATAATTTAAATTTTGAACTATTTATAGATAACATTTATGCATTTTACGTATAAATATTATACAAATTCTAACTAAAGGCATGGCCATACACTACACAGCATACTTACAGTTTATAAACAAAGTTGAAAAGTATTTATTAAATGAAACTTAATATTTTAATCGACCGAACTTTTTGAGCGCCGGACTCGGTTAATTTCATATTCCTCGTGCAGTCCGAAATGAAAGTTAACTGACTGCGCCTAAATCTACGTCTCTTGCAAACGTGCAGAAAATCCATTGATATGGGCACATATAGGTATATGTTATTATTTATTTTCTAAAAGAACGTTCGTATAATAGTACCTATGGGCAGGTATCAATGAAATATAAATTTTCACGCGGGAGGCAGATATATGCCACTGAATATTATAACGCGAACGGCGTTGTCGTCGTGGTTCGTCCCTCATCGCTCGAAAATATTTTTCCTCCGGAGCACTTCGTCAAAGTTGTCGATCCATTAACTTTTGCTCGTATACTTCCGCTACCGCCCTCCAAAAAACACACGGACTCGCGTTCCCAGCGGAATACTCCTCACGCAAACCTCTCGCTCACTCTCTCTCTCTATCCTTCTCTCCCTCCTCTCTCTCTCCCCCCCCTCTCTCTCTAACTGTCTGTCTGTCTGTCCGTCTCCCTCTTTCGTCTGTACTCTATCCATCTATCTCTCATACTCTCGCTATATCTATCTATATCTGTTTATCCCTCTCACTATACAGCATCAGAAGCTGCAATGCTCGTATATAGGTGTTTACGCGTGCGTGTGCCACAACAGACGAAGGGTAAGCCAGAGGGAGACGAGAGACCGAGTTAATGATGAAATATACGTCGCGCGGGGACTGCACTACTGTGACTAACCGGTCGCGTGGGGGGAGGGTGCGGCGCGCGCACAACCGTCGCGTTTGTGTGTACGCGGCCGATTACCTCATTACAAAAACGAGCACTGTTTGAGTGTATGTGTGTGTATAAATAATAATAATAATAATAATAATAATATACTGCTCCTCGCGTAGTAGTCGTCATTGACGTCGTCGTCGTAACCAATCGAAAGGGGTAAACGGCGACGACAAGGGCCAAGTGTGTGTGTGTGTGTGTGTGTGTGTGTGTGCTCAACAACGGTATATTGAGAAAGAGAACGTATGTGCGTGTATGGGTGTGTGTGTGTGTATAATAACAATCCAAATCAATTATTCATTCGATTGCGTTTGCCGTTTCATCCCTTTCGACCCCTCACCACCGAACGCTCTCCCCGTAACCCGTCCCGCCAAACTATATCTCTCGTCGTCGACCCCGACGACTACTCTAATCTATATATATATATATATATAGGTGTGTGTGCATGCATATACGCGTGACACACGCGACCCCACATCCTGCAGCGCGTGTATATATTTGCAACACTTTATACATAGGTATATGCAATACAATAATAATATACCATCATACACGCAGCGCGGTAACGGTATAGTATATAATGTATACCTATGATGTGTATCGTATATATAGGTTTACCTTCACACGCACACACGCACACACACACACACACACACACACACGCACACACACACACACACACACACACACACACACACACACACACACACACATATACGTATATACTCGTCAGTGACAATTTCTCCCCGTCGGATTCACGCGTGGTGAACAACCCTCGCCACCACCGCCGACAACATGCTCGACGAGTGGAATTCCCGCGACGTACGCTCGCCGCTATTTTTTTTTCTTTATTTCGCGTGTACGCGCCGCACACATATACACGCGCCGCCGTATAAAATGCAAATTCCCACACTCTCGCCGATCCCGTGTGGGCGCGTGTGTGCCGTGGTATACATAATGCCGCCGCCGCCGCCGACGACGACTTTCGTTTTATTTATTCGACAATCTCATCACGTATTTGTTGTTTTTATTTTTTTGCATTCCGCACGCTGCTGCAGGTTCCAATAGACGTGCAGGTACGCCGCCGACCGTGCGTAAAATATATATATATATATAGGTAGATGTGGGGATAGACAAGTATATACCCACGCGGTGTGTACGTTGCCCACACATATATAGCAACGCGAGATCGTCGTCAAGCGATCGCGGGGCGCCATCGTTGCCGAAACGATAATCTCACCCCTACGTCATGATGTTCGCTCTGAACTCGTCGAGCCACCGCGGAGGGTTTCAATCTCGATTAAAATTAGTTTCGCGAACAACACACACCGCCAATGTTCGCGATGAATTTAACACCGCATACATTATCGTCGAATTTTACGGCCGCCGCCGTGTGGTGCGCACTGTGCGCAATAAAATATAATCACTGTTGTGCGTTTATCGCCATACGCCTACCTACGTAATAATAATAATACTGCGACGATGATGGTGGTGGCCGCAGATCGCGGGTCTCGTTAGTCAAAAAAAAAGTGTGCTCGGTCGGCTAAAAAACTAAAGTGTTAGTTCTGGGAAGGGCACTAATATTGCCATTACGTATACCTGCATAATATGCACTTGCGCTTGCAGACATCACAAGAGCGCGAGGAAACTTAAACGCGTACAGGTAGGTGTAATACAGAGAACGGCGTTGATTGCGGGACGGATTTAATTATCCGATTCGATAGGTGCATGGCTGGGTCGTTTCCGAATGCAAAAATATAATGGTGATCACGCGATTGTTGTACAGTTTAATAATATTGAAGTATATGTGGGTTCATTACACGGATACAAACTGCGGTTAAGTCCAGCATGGTTTACGAGACCAGCCTTACGTCGTCCGTCTATCCTTCATAGGTATTGTTTTGGTTGTCAGGAGTGACGAACCGTCATGGAAAGCACTCGTAGACTCAAAACCGTGGTCACTATAACTTAACTACATGTTTCAAGTCGACACTCCCCCCCCCTCTACCCCATTGTATTTTTAGACTTCCTCTCACACCATACCTAAATATATACTGACGGTGGTTGATTTACCACACACGGGGGGAAGCCAAAAAGGATGTTCTCTAGAATTTTGACATTCGTACTCGATGATCAGTACGTCTAATGGAAGTATTTCATTTTTACCTAAAATATTTTATCGCGTGACACTAGTTCAGTTTATACTTAAAAATCAAAAAATGTCAATTATGAGAAAAAGTGCCTTCATTTCCCCCCATCTTGTAGTATATTGATAAAAAATGAAATATTCACTGCTGCACGTATATAGAGTTGGTAGACAAAACTTTTTTCCAACCTTTCCACATTGATCTTGTGGCTTGAAATTAAAATATTGGAATGCCAAAAAGTAAACTCTACCAATACATATAATTATTCTTACCGACATTCGTTTTGCAATTCATTTTCAGATGCACCCCGGTATGGAAGGCCTCGACCTCCTAGAGCCCATATCGTCGTCGACCATGACCACGCTGACGCCGATGTCGGACGGGTCCGGCCACGGTCCTCTCCACCCCGGCGTCTACGGTGCAGGCATGATGAGCGGCCACCATCACCACCACTCGCACTCGGGCGCCGGCCCGAACGGCCACCCGCATCACCACCATCACCACCATCATCATCACGCGGCAGCGGCGGCGGCTGCGGCGGCCGCGGCTGCCGGTATGATCGGTGCCGGCGGCGGTGCTGGGCTCCAGCACCCCGACACCGACACGGATCCCCGCGAGCTGGAGGCGTTCGCCGAACGGTTCAAGCAGCGGCGGATCAAGCTGGGCGTGACGCAAGCGGACGTCGGCAAGGCACTGGCCAACCTCAAGCTGCCGGGCGTCGGCGCGCTGTCCCAGAGCACCATATGCCGGTTCGAGTCGCTGACGCTGTCGCACAACAACATGATCGCCCTCAAGCCCATCCTGCAGGCGTGGCTGGAGGAGGCGGAGGCGCAGGCCAAGAATAAGCGCCGCGACCCGGACGCGCCAAGCGTGCTGCCGGCCGGCGAGAAGAAGCGGAAGCGCACGTCGATCGCGGCGCCCGAGAAACGGTCGTTGGAAGCGTACTTCGCAGTGCAGCCGCGGCCTTCGGGCGAGAAGATCGCGGCCATAGCGGAAAAGCTCGACCTGAAAAAGAACGTGGTCAGAGTGTGGTTCTGCAATCAGAGGCAAAAGCAAAAGCGCATGAAGTTTGCGGCCCAACACTGATGACGGGATCACGCTCCGCCATCCGTCACCACTTGTATCCCTTCCTAAGACACGTGCTCATTTTAGTTGCATTAACCGGAAATAATCATTTCTATATAACAATATAATAACATACATTAGTATTGTTATTATTATTATTATTATTATTATAAGATTAATTATTATCGTCTACATAAAACCATAGTTGTGTATATAATTTGTATAATATAGGTTTGGACGACCAACTTGTCAAACACATCATGCCTCTCTCGTTCTCTCTCTCTCTTTCTCTCTCTCTCTGTGAGAGCTTCAGGCGATTTCTGTTCAACTTTTTATTTCTCTCTATTTTGTGCGTTTTATTTTACGAAACGTCCATGGTAGTTTCATATATATCATTATATTAGTAAATCTAATGTACAAATTTTAATCAGCTTCTCGTGTATGATATTAAGTGCCACTTATTATAATAACATGTTCCTAAAAACACAATAATCCATACGAGTGTGATCATGCGACTTATAGTTGATGTGTCTCGTATTTATGATACATTTAAAGCCAAAGTCTCGGTTTCGGATGCACAAGCAAGTATTTTTTGACCAGCGTTATTTTATAAGAATTAAATATACAGCGCATTTCTACCTATGCACATGTAGGTATCACCTCCACAGTCGAAAATCTTTTTATGTGGCATACTATTGTATAGTTGAAATCGGATCGGCAACAATCAGTTGAAAACATCCACAAAAAATCAATTTATATATAACTGCTTACTCATATATTAGGTAGATACATAAACATATGTACTACATAATACGTATACAACACATTTTAATTACTTTGTTATTTTAGCTATAAAATACAAAATTATGAGATGTGTATTAAAATACATTTCATAATAGCTTACTTACGCCAAATAGTGTAACTTCTATAGAAATAAAATAAATACAAATTAATACTGTTAATTTCCGATGATAACTTCGATACTTTCAAGTTAGTTCGTACACATTATTTAAATTAAATTTTCATCAAGCATTTATTAGGTGAATAAAATAATGATGCATTGTGCAAATCTATATAACTTTCAAATTGTTTATTATTATCCAAAATACAAAGCATATTTAGTAAACTTTCGATTGGTTTAACAAAATGATGATAAATGTAATATACGTGAATTGAGTTCAAAGTATTTAACACAATTCATTTAAAATAATGTCCACTTAACAATTTTTAGTTTCACAGGTACGTAAAATATGATTACCTGTCACATCATTGTAAAAGTGCTCTACGAGTTAATCATTTTGTGGCTTTATGTTTTGAGTTAAGTCAACCGATTTAAATAATTTCTAGGAAAAATATCTACTACATACATAAGCTTTTCAAGACTAATTTGTTTTCAAAAAAATTAAATAATACATTTATATCATTTAAATACACGATTGTTTTAAAGATACCATTTTTGACACTTTAGTTAAGTAAAGGTTCTCCTTAATATTGTGTTTCTCTACCTTTTTTTGACTCTAGTCGTTATAGTTACAAAGTAAAAAAAATCGACAAATGTTTCTGGCAGACCGACAAAAACAATAACACCCTGACATTATATTATTGAAAATAATATTCTTTATTTTAAAAAATAATAATGATTAATAATATAACACTACAATATAAAATATTATGTAGCGTAAGAGACCTATAATTAGCTATACTTCTACCTATTATTAAAACGTAAATAATTTTATTTAAATTTTTAAGGTATAAGGATATTTATATTAAGATATTTAGCCCCACTGTACAATTTAATTTTATAATGAAAATATTTTATCATTATTTTGACTAGGTATGTATGGAAATAATTTTTAGTTTATTATTGATGTTAATTTATTTTATTTTTTCAAACAGTTAATCACACTCAAAGCTATTTGTATGAAATACGAATGTTTAATAATATATGTATTAAATGCTCCGTTAACAGTTATTTTATTTCCCGTATTTTAAGTGTACCTATTTAATTATTTTTAAATTACAAAATATCAACTAAACGAATTTCGTAATGAATGTTGCACATAATTTATTTTAATAGTTAATGTTCATTTTTGAGCTTACTTAATCAAACTTACGAAAAGCCCGCGTATTGCCCACTTAATGGATACGTCAGTACAATCATCAACATTACATTGAGGCATCGTGTTTACATATTTTTTATTTGATTTTAATCACACAACGTTATTAACAAATTTCATGTACAGACGTTTAAATAATAAATTATTGTCTCGTTGCGCTTACGTGAAAATCACTCTACTGTAAATACTGCTGTCGGTGCATCAAAATTGTAAATACATTGGATCAATATAGTTATCTATATTAGGTATATATATGTAAATAAATAATTGAAATTCGTAATTTTCGTCGAAACTGTGTTCTTCTCTGCAGTGAAATAAGATAATGGAAATGTGCAATATAATTTTTAATAACTATTCATCTATGATGGCAGTTTTTTTTTTAATTTTAACCGTATTCTTTAGTTTTTTTGTTTTTTATTTCTGTATAAATATGAATAAAAAAAAAATATATTTAAAATAAATCTGTAACTTTCGGAAAGTATTATTTTACTTGTTACATTCGCTGCATTAAAAGATTGATGTCCAATTAAAATTAAATTTATTAATAGACTTCCCGTTTTTGTAACGGTCTTTTCACCCCGTCCCTATGGAAAAACTGTTGAAATCATTTGTCAAAACAAGCACTAACATGACTCGGCAGTTTCTTTCTCCGAGAACCCTAACACTTTATCAGAAAATGTTATTAACTAGTGAAATTTTGACATTTACAATATTATTGTGTTACATATAACGTAATAAAACAACATATTTTTGTTATTATATCAATGTTGTAATCAACAACTCCTCTGTATAGATAATAACGTATTTTAACCCAAAATTGTTAATCCGGATTCGGAGATGTATTTTTTTTCTTTATTTAGACTATTGTAATGTTAGGCAATATGTACAGTTGTAGTTTTGTAAAAATAGTTATTGTAAAATAGAATAAGATGACTTGTATCCTTTTAGTTGTAGATGAAAAAATAAAATATATATAAAATAAAACATTTCATGTTTAAACCATGTTTATCGATTCACCTACATAATCATCCTATCCATTATTTATATATTGCAGTTTTACTAAAATCGAATACGATATTATTCGATATATATATCGATTTTACATACTATATAGGTACCTAACATATTTTCAGAACAAAGAATACTTTATGCAGGTAATATTTATTATTTTTTAAGATGCATAAACTATTTTATTATACGTTCAATTGACTCTTACAATAAATTGATTTACATTTAAAATTATCATTGACACCTGTAGGACATTGTCTTGTTGAATAGGGTATTGATTTGATATTTTTATTAATTAGCCAGATATAATATAATACTAAACAATCAAACAAATAGCAGAAATTTTAAATTTTAAATCTTTATAATTGTTTTTATATTTTTAATTCCATCAAAATCAATTTTGAATTCTAAAAATAACGCGTTTGCATAAATGTTAATAAGTTATAATAACCTTTTTGGTTGCGTAGGGGGAACTATGACTGTGACCATTGAATTGGCTCTCAATAAATGTAGATAATCAAATCATAATATAATATCAAATAGAAAGTAGTATAACTTGATAAAAATTCCAGCATATTTCGCAACAATTTAAACAAATAGACTACAAAATTAGAACACATTATTTAATCTTTTTCTGAAACCAATAATAATATATCTGAAAAATATTTATATTGTTGGTGAGTAAATCGAAATTATTTTTCATCCGGGCAACGATAGATAGCTCAGTGTACCTACTTTGTGAAATAAAATCCATAATTGAGCCATCCTCTCGAGAATAATAAATTACAACTAATCTTAGTAGTTCACAGTACTTATTGATGGCGTTATTTAGGGAGTGTCAGACACTCAGCTGTTATTTCACATTCCTATCGTGTTTTCTATCTTAATAATGACCTGACGTGACGAAATGTATTTGTTTAAAGCAATTTCTACCAATGTACCATAATAATAGTATTTACCAGTCATTTTTTTCATGCAGAACCTTCAGTCATTAAACATTTGTTCATAAGTAGGCACATTATTAACCTTTGAGCCGATTATTCTTTGACATTTTTATATCATTATATATATATATATATATATACAACAGTACCTATTCATAAATATAAACGTTAAATCTCAACGTTGTAGACTTTGCTGGACTTATTTTTATGGTGAATTGTAATGGGAAAATGTTTTGAAGTGGCCCTCAAAGAAAAACTTTGGACTGCCTTACATTTGGCGCACTTTTAAGATAAATCGAAATAGTACATCTATATAACCTTTCTTGAGTGATTTTATTAAAGACCATTATGCGAGGTACCCCGCATATGACCGGTATCTTATTTCAAAGATGTCTTTAGGAATTTATTTGCATGCTAAGCCCGAAATTATTTTCAACCCTAGATTGATTAATATATTATTACAAATGCCAAAATAAGTAATCATACAACTTTAAAAATTTAAATAAGGTTTATGAACTATAATATTTGGGTATAAATGGTATAATCAGCATGATATATTATTTCAGAGAGAATCAGAAACGCCAATAACCTTAGCAGTTGAAGCCTATAAAATATATAAGCAAATACGGCAATGGGGCTATTAAAGTTTTACATTTATAACAATTAAAGGTAGATCCATTGGGCCACTATTTTCAACGATTTTTACTATTGTATCCAGTAATTATTAAATGAATGTGTCATATTGTATAAATATTACTACAAAACCTAACACTGCAGTGCACACGAAACTTTATATGAAGCGACTTTATCAAAAAGTAGTGAAATTATTAAATTATATAGAATTAACAGGGAATGCCATCAAATGAAATGGATAAAAATATCTAAAACGGCCATTTACAAATATTATAGAACATAGCAATCGTTCAGTTGATTGCAAACTATATGACCCACGTTTATTACGAGTATTATATGTGATTCGGTAATATATGTATATATGTATAATAATAATAGTATTTTTATATATTAGAAAAAAATGATCATTAGTTAATAAACGTTGTATATTTATATATTTTATACAAGTATGGCTAAATCTCTGCCCTTCGGATACACTTAAAAAATATAGATTTATTTTGTGGCCCAATCTCCGGTAAGTAAAAAGGAAACAAATATTTTATGCGATGCAGGTAGATAAAATATGGCCCAATTACCAACCCCACCCAAAAAATTGAAAATTTTGATTTCTCAATAAAATTAAGCATAATATATTTTTGATTTTTAAAAGGTGCGTACCTATTCTCTTTAATTATTTTTTTATTTTATTTAACTTTATAAATCATAATAGATGCATTATATAAATTATGCTCAAATGTATAAAGGTAATTAATAAGATTAGAAGTATATGGATGAAAAAAAGAAAAAAATTAACTTGAAAAATCTATTATGAAAAAATTTTAATGAGGCATGAGGCTTGTGTTTGAAAGCATGCCACGCATAGAATACAATTATGAAGGATTCAGCAAAAATAAACAGCTTGGGCATTAATTGAATAAATATTATATTATATTGAACCGTAGAAAAGTATTATAGATCAGTTCTAAAAAAGTAAAAACCCACAATGATGTATAATAATATGATTTGAAAAAAAACCAAGATTATCTGTAGGTAAATTATATTTATTTTGTAGACAAGTAAGCTATAAAAGGTGAGTATACGAATATTAATTATGTTTGATTACTTCGAAATTATCTAGAAGTAGGGAACCCCCAACTATTAACAAAATAGATAGAAATTTTAAAGGAGCGTTTTAAATTTAACGTTGTGATGTTTGTATGGAAGATAACATATAGAAAGAAATCTCAAAAAAAGAATGAGAATGACGTCATAACTCATAAGCTATATTGGGGAATGTCAATTTTTCTGTAAAAGTTTAAATTTACGAATAAAATACAAAAAAATTTAAATGACATAATTTTAAAAATATATATCGAATGATCTAGATGTCATCAAAGGCTACAGTATATTATTCTACACGATCGATTTTACTGTGACCTTTGATGGACTGACTATAGGGTCGGATATGCTGCCAGCCCTTCTGTCACGTGATGTTTGTCCACGCAAATTTCAGATCGCAGGTGCTCACCTGTTCAAAAGCCACCTGCTATACAACCAGATTGAGTGGAATAAAAATGAACCCTATACGAACGAATAAAAATAACATACACTCACACAAACACAAATGTTCGCATATGGGGTTCGAATCCCCCGGTGGTTAATATAATTATAATTTATATCGAGTGTAGTAATATGGTACCTAGCCCCTCCGACAAAAAAAAAATACGAATACCATGTTCGAAGGGGTCATTTCCATTTTTTCTCTAAAACAAACTGCAGTGCTGTCGCACCGTTTTTATTTGAGTTGTATGGTGAAATAAAATATTACGACTAAAAGCAATACGAGCGTATAAGGAAAAAAAATGTTTAAGTAATGTATAAACATAATTGATAAGAATTACAAAGCAAGCGGCAATTTGTGTGGAGAGTAGAGTTGGATATAATTTGGTTTTTATTGTTTGCCTTATTATTATTATTTTTTTTGTAGGGGTTTTCTTTATTATGCAATAAAAAAAAGCAACTTGGCTAGGAAGAAAAAAATTGTTTAAGCAATATACCGGTGTTTCTTGTGTGCTTTACGATCTCCGTGAACGAGGGCGGCCTTGTCGACAATGAATGAACTTGGTACTTTTTTCTTTTCTCTTCCGTACCCCGGGGGCTAGTAAAATGTCGGAGGTCGTAAAATAAATTAATTACACATTCAGCGGCCGTCTTGATTAACCAACCCCCAATTTCGCAGTAACCGACACTTGGATACGAAACCGTTTGTTCCTTCAAACCTTTTTATGTAGAAAATTGTTTTAAAAATTAATACACAGGTATAAAAATTATCAACTACAAATCATAATGGGTTGCTGATTGTTTGAACTATTGAACGAAATTAATTAATTCTACACGATTAGGAAGTTCATTTTAATACCTTGGCATCTTGGCCTTATCTTAATTGCTGAAAGAAGACAAATAAAAGTGCTCAAAGAATATAATATTGAAGTAGGGATAATAATAACAAATTTTAAAATATTATAATTTGAAATCGAAATTGAGATAATTAATTTGTATTTATTGTGTATTGTAAACTGAGTATTTCAAATTTAAATCCATTTTTAAAGATAGTCAACAATGTTATTTAGTAGTTTTATGTTCAGCTTTTAATATTTATTAAAAAATGTAATAAAAGTTAACTTTTTTCTAATCTCTGTAGCAAACAATTTAAACGAAAATACCTTAGTAAAACAAATGATATTTATTTCATAACTTTATATTTTGATTTATGTATAATATACATGACTGTATTATATTATTAAGTTAAATAAATCAAACTTAAATATTTGAATTCTATGAACTATTTCCCAAAAAATATTGCTTATAAAGGTTGTAAGTTGTGTTAATAGTTTTATACCTACTTACAGTCAAGTGTCAACTCGCTCAAAATATTTCACATAATATTATATAATTGTTAAACATTATACTCCAACATTCAGTGATAGGTACATTATTCATGAATGTATGCAAATAATGTGTGAATACAGCGACAATAATCAACAATATGAAGCGTGTAATAATCCCAAATTTAGTTTTTTAACGTTCCAATAAAATGTAGTTAATTAAAATGAATTATACATAACAAATAATAATCATATAAAGTACCTACAGTTTATTCGTATACGATTTCAGCAAAATGTTAAAGTGTAATCAAAAACATCAAAAAAATATGTAATTTGACATATTACAAAATATTTGTATTCATAATAAAGACATATATACAATAACAACAAGAAACCATAACAAATTGAAAGTTGAAAATGTAGGAGTAAACAGCTCAAAACAAGTCAAAATATTTTGAAAATTGTATTATGTAAAGAAACAATAAAATAAACATTTGGTGTAAATTTCAAGTATCTGCGGTTATTAGTTTTTGAATTATAACAAATTAAGAGATCGAGGAAATATCCAATGTTGTAAAAATAACCTAACCCTTCCGGTAGAAATTTCTTTTTTTTGATAAAAGTAGAAAAACTTATGAGGAATCTTGTATTAAGTTTTCAAACAGTAGATATAAAATAAATATTTATGAATTTCTAACTATAATTTGCAAATTTTCTTGATTTTTACGAATTTTGTCAAAATTCTAACTTTAGACGCTCATAAAAAAATATTGAGAACTTTTAACGCTCAACTAGTTTTTTAATTTCTACTAATAACAACTTATAAGGAACAACGCTTTTGAAAACCATTGGAAATTTTAAATTTCTACCTCCCGAATGTACTATCTAACTAAATTCAAGTTCCCATCGAAAAAGATACTTTACATACTAAAAATATTAAAATGCTATAAATAACAATATTCAATATAGAAAAATAATATAATATTCATCCATCAAGACTTAATTTACTTTAGTCAATAATGTATATACATATAAGTATATAACATATACACATACAATAATGATGATTAACCTTCTTTTATTTATTCCTATTTTATCATATAACATACTTAAGAGTTTTGTTTTAGTAAAAGATATAAAATATAAAATGGTTATATTCTTAAATTCTAATAAAACATTTTAGAGCATATTATAATCAAAATGTTCAAAAATCGCAAATGAATAGATGTTTAGGCTAGTTTTATATTTATTTCGTAATATTAAAAATCTTTTATGTTTATTAAAATGGGAGGCGTAAAAAATAATGGAGTACCAGAGAACGAATTTTCATTTTAAATTAAAACAACTTGTAATAATAATAATTACAACGGTAATAACCAGGGCAAAACGATGATAATGCAATGATATAACCCTTTGGCATAACTGTGCGTTAAAACAGCCCCGACCAGGGTTGATATTTACGGTGAGATGAAAGAGGGTGGGGTTGTTAATTATTGAGCGGATGTCCGGAATTGGCGAATAGGGATTCGGTGGTAGAACCGGAGGCCAATCCGCAGCCCGCTCTACCGGTTCAACCCTTCTTCCAAAGGGATTAAAAGGAGATGACGGGATCTGACGGTTGTTTTTTTTTGTTACAGAATCCAACGTTAGGTACTTCAGCAATCCCATGGGACATGAAGAAGTTGAACACTAGGAAAACACAAAAATGCATAAATGTCTTGTTTTAATCACACGAAAACATGTTTGCATGCATATAAGTTTGTATATATCTCCGTGTATAAAGGAAAGTTACTTTAGCAATAATCAACGCAGAGTCGAACCTATTTGAGTTATCGAAGTGAAATTTTGAGGATGTATTAATATTATAATTTTAATTAATAACTAATTTCCCCCTCAATTTTCTTAAATTGTTAGTAGAACTTGGTATTTTATTTTTATTTTTTGGTTGCCATTGGTAAATCAGGCAGATCAGGTTTAAAAATGCATCAAATCGAAATTTAGTACATTGCCCACCAAGGTGGCAGTCGGCTGAGTTACACTTATAGCAGGTCATCGGTGTGTCGGCAATCAAAATCAAAATCAAACATATTATTTATATAAAGTACTCATCAAGCGGTTTCCGCAATACACAACAGGTAGGCATAATATAATGCTCGCTTGATCATCATCGAGTACCATAAAGGGTTGGCAGCATTTTTAACGGGCAACAAGGTGCACAGGATCAGCTAGTATATTATACCTACTATCCACATAGGTAATGAACATTTCTTCACATCAGAAGAACATTAATTTACACGTTCTGTGCAGGAGACATTTCTTATATTCAATATTCTAAATAAATCATCTATTTAACAAAATAAGTAGTATATTAGGTTTACAATACTTAATTGGTGAAGAATTCCTATCCTATAAAATAATTGGTAAATAATATGTTTGTAATTCTAATGTATTGCATGGCAATACTTCCATATAATGGGCTTTGATATAATATGACTTATAGTATAAATGTATAACATAGACATTTACATAGATTTATGTATATTAATTTTTACAATATCGTGACTATAATAATTCATTACCTAGTTTGGCAATGTAAATAAATTTATTATTTCGTGTTTACCAATGGCAAACGAAAATAATATACTTATTGTTTTAAAAAACTTAAATCTAACCTATACCTGTTATTGTTTGATGTGTATACAGTAGGTATATAATGTTCCTATACACTAACACTTAAATGTTTTTATTATTTAAAAAGTAGACACTATAGATTTCATACTAGACGAATAAGTGACAGGTGATATATCGTTTAACACTTATTATTTATTAGTAGGATGTTTACGTCTTATGATATGGTTATAAATTATTTTTTAATCGTGCAAATTATTGACTAAATTATAAAACACATTAGGAATGGCGTAGAAGCAGTAGTTCTATTAAATTATATTATTCATATTTCTGTATTTGTAGTAAATTTTATAAAAGAGTGTTATTATAGCTTCCGTAATGAAAAACTAAAGTTTAGTTTTTTAAGGGTACCGTGAGGAGCAGCAACTGTATTTTGAATCTAGTAAATAATAAATTTGATATAACAATTTAACTTGTAGATAACAAAGTAAATTTATGTATAGGTATTTGCGACTTGATAATGTTTATGGATTTTACCAAAAATACTCAAGGAACAATCAGTTCAAAAACAATCAAAAGATCAATCCACATTGTATCGCGCAAAGTATATCATGGTGACAAAATAATTCAGCCATATAATAATCTAAACATATTCTAACACCGGTAGGACTAAAACATAATATTATAAAAAATTAAAAATATTTTAAAGAAATATAATATATCCATTGTTCCTTTAAAATATAATTGAATGTTTATGTTTTTAGATATGGAGGGTTCAAAGCTGTTGTCGATTTCCGAAAAAAAAAAGAAAATAGCGTTTTTTAAAGATAAAGCGCGTCATTAAAACTATAGGTTCTGCTTAATGAAACACTCGAAAAAAAATAGAATGTACAGTGGATATTGTCTGTTGCGCGTGACTATAAAGTCCACCATATTCGCAGTACGACACTTTTGAGTGTTCATATTGTACAGCTGTTTTTGTGTGCACAACGCTCGACCTCGTCTATTGTTGCCATGTCAGTAGAAGTATAGACGGTTTGTTTAAGTACGGACAATGGCCAGAGAAAGGGTTTAGGTCGTCGATTTATAAAAGCGGTTTTTTATAGGCGCTGCACTTTTCGATCTACGAACAAGGGTTACGGACCACTCAACCCATCGACAAGAAAATAACATTTACCATCGCGTTGTCAAATTACCAAATATTTCCCAATAATAATGTTATATGTACCGACATATTCAGTCTTAGGTAATACAAAATTAATAACAATTTATTAGACGTAATATTAACAATAATTAATAAAACAGCACCGCTATAACGTATTAACATTCATACTGCCGTATTAATGGATATACAAAAAAAAAATGTTTTATTAAAAATATCATTTCTGAAAATTATATTTTAAAAAAAAATGTAGTGGTTATCTTTTTCTGAATACGTCTCAAAATTAACAATAATTATAAAATAATGAAATCGAAATGTTTAATGTTTTGCAATGTCTATTTACAGTTCTAAAATAAATGGTAATTGACTCTTTGTATGTAATAAGATTATAATCTATATTATAACAAGGTACAACAAAGAAATCAAAATCGTTTGGTTCATTTCGGTTTTGCAACAACCAAATAATAATATAATATTACCACAAATAATTCAGTATTGTTTTAAGATATACCATATTTAAAGTGAACACGATGTTAATTTTTGAAACAATTTTTAGATTTAAATAAACTTTTTGAGTAGGTAGTAGGTACTCTTTCACCTAGAAAAAATGATAGCATCGCTAACAAAAAGAAAAACACACACATCATTGTAAATAACCAATTGCTTTGCTCTCGCTCCATCTGGAATGTAGAATGAGTTAATTATAAAAATGTAAAAAATATAAGTAAATATACTTTGCATGCATATTTTATTGTACATGGATTTATTATCAAACTTCTTGAACTTAGTGCCTTGCTGAAAATGTCAAACGCGAATTTGACAGGTAAAACTTTTCCAAGAATATAATTGGCATGAAGAATAAAAGGATAAAATCTGAATTCAACTTGTTTCCGTGACAATTAAAGCTTTATCCAGTCGTTGTCTCATTAAGTATGCAGTAAGTTGATTAGAGTATGGGTTCATTTTTATTTGAAATTTACTGTTTTCCAGAATTAGAGTTCAAGTGGGTAATCGAGCTTATAATAAAAAATTAATTTTTTTTAAAAAGCCAATGAAATATAAATCAAACGTTTTCAAAATATTAAATTCATGTAACTCATAAAATTTCATGTCATAATAATTTTCTCAATTATTATTATTCTCGGGAATTCAATGGAAATTGTCAATGGCTAAATATGATCGTTAGACAAAATAATACCTAAAAATAACAAATAGGTACTGAAATTGATATAAAACTAATAATAAAGTTTATACGAATAAAATTAAAAATAGTTCAAATGTGTTATCAAATTAATTTAAAGATAATTTATTTTTCATAGAATGGAATAAATGGATAATAAGACATTGTGTATTAATAATACATTTTTTTAGGACGCATAATTATTTTTGTTAATTTGTTTTTATGAATTTTATAATAATTAACCAATTCATTTTATTTAATTGTATTTATCGTAGTTTTCAAGAGGTACAAAAATAATTACCGTTTCGATAGGTACTATTTTTTCAAGAAATTATTAATTCTTATTAGTATTTATGTAATCGAGAAAATATCAATAAATAAACGAAAAAAATCTTTATCTATATAATATACAATAAAAAGCAACATATTATTGTACTGATGAAAAAATTTATTATATTTAAAAATGAATACATTATATGATTGTGATAATTGATAACCAGTGCCATTTTGTTTTTAAACAAAATACTACCACAATGGCACAATCAATAAGATTGAATAATATCATGATTGTAAGTTTTTAAGATATAATTCAATTATGTACACTGCGCTACTTAACAGTTACGAGTTATGATATAATTTATCTTTTATTTTTACTATGCTAATATTGTAGCCTGTAGGTAATACAAACAAATGTCACAATGTACAATGAATGTCATTTCTTTGTACTTTGCAAATGGAAACTATGGCTTTACATATTACTCAAACATAGTACATAGATACAACTCTAGTGCGTTCACGGCGTATCTCTTAAACAACTGAAGTATTAAACAAGGGTGCACGTATAAAATTACGCTTACTGATAATGTGTTTCTAAAAAAAACACCCTCTCCATCGTCTGCTGAAGTTCTACTGATCTGTATCGCGGAGTCGCCGAATGTGTAAACACCGCTATGGTGCACAAAA
Organism: Myzus persicae; assembly: GCF_001856785.1. NCBI lineage: Eukaryota > Metazoa > Arthropoda > Insecta > Hemiptera > Aphididae > Myzus > Myzus persicae. The sequence continues at coordinate 206,510 of NW_019102916.1, read as the reverse complement.
GGTATAAAAGCCATGACTCATTAAGCTAGTTTCCACTATGGACAAGGTTAATCCTAGTTGAAAAGAAGGCTGAACAACTAATGTAAATATAATGATAAATCAAAAGTTTGAATCTAAAAAGTGTTCTTAAATATAAATACATAACTATATATTATATATTTTTAACGGGTACGTATAAAAATTAGTATTCACATTCATAATATTTCAATTGATTTACTTCCTTTAATTTTATCGATTAACTTAACTTAAAATATATTTATAACGATTATTTTTGAATTGGAATCAAAATTATTATTTTTTACACAATATTCTAAACCTAATTATTATTTATAGCAAAATTCAAATTCAAACCACAAAACACGTCTTACCTAAATCTTTCGCTGTTGTACACCCTTCACGTGAAGTTTAAAAACTCCTTAGTCCTTAAAACCCAAAATTCATCTGTAATTTTAGTAATTGCAATTATGGCCATTTTCACAGTTACCTATTTTCTATTAAGTATATTTATATTTATTTTTCAATGAAAAAAAAAATAACTTATATAAATACCTAGGATCTTTTCAATATTCAAGTTTTAGAATATTATACTCTCCTGATTCAAGTATAGATAGGTACCACCCATAATCTATCATAAAAAATTTACCTACCAGAGTTCTTAAGTTTTAGTTTTTAAACATGGCTTACTTCGATTGATGCACCTACTTAATCGATTTTGTTCTGTGCTTTTTTTTATATTCGATGGAATCTTCAATTGTATCTAGTATTCTAATAATATAAAATTCTAATTTTGATATTTTATCAAACTAAAAAAATGTTATTATTTTTATATTATAAAGTTTTTCTGACTTAGTCATTTATACGAACTTTGTTTAAAATATAATATTATCTATTATTTCTACAACTCTACCATAATATTACTTCGTATACCGTACGTGACGAAATTTTAAAATTGATTTAAACACATCAGCAATTATTTACACAACTCGAGTGTGTTTTTTTGCACGCAAGCGCTGTAATTTTCATACATGGGTTTCTTTTTGAAAACATTGTTGGTTTTTTTCAATTTCAACAACAAACAGCCGAATACCGTTCAAAAACAATATATCAATCCAGACCATTAATTTGTTTTAACCTACTTTCTTGTTGTACTCCGTATACAGGTACTCATGTACTGTGCACGCGACAAGCTTTATGGCTGTACTTGGTGTGTATTATTTTTATTTTAAACGCATAAAATAATGAAATTGTCCCCAACGGTCTCGTTCGATTCGGTAAAAAAGAAAAACGTGCCCGAACCACCAACCACGTCGCGACCACTCGGTGCAACGTGTATGCAATAGATGTATATATAAACCTCCGAACGACGCAGCACTATCGTCGCGACGACCGTTCACGCAATTTCTACGGTCAAATTGCGTTTTTGGGGAAAACGCCTTTTCATCTTATACTACCGCCGCGGCACCGAGACATAATGGCCTAAGCGCGTTATTTCCCCGGGGCGCCCCCGCTGAAAATACCCTCTCGATACAACGTAAACCTTCGTTGTGCCCTCGTGTGCGTGCGTGCAAGGAGGTAACGGCGGGAGAGAAAACACTCACACGTACATGTTTAAACGTATACCTGTATCTATAAATGAGACGTGTAAACTATATTATATAGGTACATGGTGTATAGGTATATAATATCGAATGTGTACACTATACAAAGACGGAGAGAGAGAGAGGGAGAGAGAGAGAGAGAGAGAGAGAGAGAGAGAGAGAGAGAGAGAGAGAGAGAGAGTGAGAGTGAGAGAGAGAGTGAGAGTGAGAGACAGAGACAGAATGTGTGTGTGTGTGCATGATAGAGAAATGATATATAAGACGAGACGTGGGAGGTGGGCTGGTGCAAAGGATCTCGTATAGAATAGGTCTTGACCATTGGCCGATTTAATATTGATGGGTAGACTGCAGCATACCGGAAACCGTTGGTCGGCGGAGGTATGTGGTGAAGGGGTTAGATGAGGATCCCGACAACGGTTGCCTATACCCCTAACCCCTACTTCTCGTCCACCGTGCCTTTCCTGCAGGTATATTCGCTGTGCTTCCACCGCCGTTCGAACCGACCGAGTGTCCGGTCTCTTGCGGTTTCCGCTCTACTCCGATTCTATTTGCATCCTTGATGACACACCCAACCACGCCGACGGGACGCGAAGGCCAATTCTACTACATATTTAATTATGGCACCTTTGCCTGGGTTACGGCCTTAAATATCCATAGTGTGCGGGCTCATTCGCCCCTTATAATGGCTGTACACCCCCGAACCGTCTTCACCGTCGTCGTTTCCGCCTCCACCGCCCTACTCATCAGCTTCCACCACCACGCACCACCGTGAGTCTTTTACCGCACCTCCAAGTCATCCCTTTGATACTTCGGTAAATTAGTTCTGAAATTGACGTGATAAAGTGGATAATGAACATATACTTACAGCAGTATAGTAAATAACTTTACACTAACTTGTGCATAGACCATTCACACCTTCGTCAAGTTTTTGATATGAATTTCTTGCAGAGCATTATTACTTACGTTCATAAAGTATATCAACTTAAGACAAACCAACGATGGTATTATTATGATCATCGGTGACTATATTAATGATTTATTCATATTTTAAAATATAGGTAAGTAGAAAAATATTGGTCTAAATGTTCTAAAATGTGTTTACTAAATTTTAAATTAAAATAAGATAAAAATATAAATATAAATATAAATGGCGTTGAAAAATACCAATTTATGGTATTTCATAATTTTCAAAATAGAATAAATGAACGGATATTGCCCAATTGCAAAAAAAGTATGTTTTTTCCAATAGTGTCATCCGATAGTGCCATTTATGCCAAATTTACCCACATAAACATTTTACAACCACGACTCGGTTAAGTTCATATATTTTTAAGATACAACAAACGTTAAAATTTGAGTTTAAAAAAATAAAAAATAAAAGGGACAAATTTGACATAATAGTAATAATTTGTTTTTAACATTAAATAATTACACATTTTTTTTCAAATCATAGTCAATATCTTACATCATTTTTTGAAAAATAATATCATTAGTAGTTAATAGGTAAACACGTTTTTTTTTTAAATTATAGTTTATAATAATAGTTAACAATACACATTTTTTATATATTATTTTCTCAAATAATAATTATCAATAATACACATTATTACAATCTTTCACGCAATAAAACACTTAAAATCTATAGACTTATAAAAATAACATTATTATAAGTTATAATGAATGCCGTGTCTTTAAATATTTATTACATCCAGTCGTTATAAAAAATATTTTCGTAGGTAAAATGGGCTATCGGAAAAATATTCCTTTTTTATTTTGGTGCAAATAGGCGTACCCAAAATTAATCACATTTTTTTGGCGCAAATACTTGTTTTAGTCACAGTAAAAAAAATATAGTTAGGTACCTAATTTCTAAATATCAATTTCGCAATTTTATAATATTAACAAATTATAAATAAATAACTCAATATTATTTACGATAAATTTGAAGAGATGTTCCTATATGAAACAATAATAAATTATTATAATTCTCTGCTTATTCATTTTTTTACACTACCGATACTACTATGTGGGTTAAAATACCTAGTGTCAAATCAAATGCTTGTTTTTTATAATTTCATTCGTGATCTGCAGCAGAAACACATATTATTATGACTATTGACATTCGATAAAATTTGTGTGATCCACATTGTCAGTTTAGTGGTCGAACTCAAACATATTTTCAATTTTATTTCCTACGCGCATATAACAATAACATTGAAGCCTTTGAAAAGTCGTAAAATTAATAAAACTTTAAAGTTTGGTGATGTGAAGAAATGTCAACTCATATAGCTCGTAGCTATTGAAAATTACTTTATCACACTTATTTAAAAGAAAATGTCTTTTTATTTTACAAAAAAAAAAGTTCACTTTCGGAGTGCTTTTCAATTACAGTACGTCGTTGATATAAAACCTTAAAAATGAAATAAAATAAAATAAAAAGAAGAAGGAAGAAAACAGAAAAAGAGTGAAAGACATTTGGGGCGTTGGGAATGAGCAGTCAGCCAATGCGCGGCTGTTTATCTAAATACGGTTCACTGTATATCTGGCAACACAACTTTTTTATCTGCTTTCCTTTAAACTTTTATTAGATATCCTCATTACTGGTATTTACTGATGAAATTTTGATGAATCTGAGATTTTCCGGTACCGTCGCCGCAGCCGAACTCGTGCATTATTTAGCGACCGACCGACCGACCGTCCGACCAAGAAACTTCTTTTCCTTTTCACAGGAAGGTTTTTATTTTTATTATTTTTTTTTCCGTGTCTCTCGTGAGACTTAATTTTTCGCCCCTATCCCAACCGGATGTATATTTGTTTTAGTTTTGGATCATTACATTTTCATATGATTTTTTTTATATGTTCATTATACACACAGAACAAAATTACATGATAAAAAAAATGAATATTTTGTAAAAAGAAACTATACTTGTCTTCGCATTTGACATAATATACATCACAAGACAATTCTTTATTTAACTAAAAACACTTGAATAAATTAAATATAATTTAAATCACATCGATGAAATTGAACATTATTTTGATTAATAATATTATGAAATAACACTGAAGTATAAAAAAAGATAAACTTTGAAAATTAAAAATTAAATTTATTTCTGAAATTTCACAAATTATGTTGATACAATAAATAAATAAATATGTTTATTATACACAATTAATGAATATTAAACTGAAAATCGACAATCTAATTAAATATTGTTTTATTATATTAATAATAATAATAGTAAGATATTTTAATAGTCCGGATAACCGAATTAGTGTATAAAATACAAACATAAATATATGCCTCGAGTATAATAGTAAATACTACTAATAGTACATAAATTAATGCTTATAACATAAAGAGTAAAGACATATTCTTGTCATATTCTTGAAACCAAAATCATAAGCATTGTTGTTGTGTATTTACTATTGATGAGTTTGCATGAACTATGGAGTAAACCATTGATGTATAATGAACAGATAAAATCAAATAACACAATTTACAGAAGATTCAAAACTTAGGTATTTTTGGACTATACACCACCTAGAAAGATGTAGTTTGTGGTCAAATATACGTTGCCTTGTGAAAAGCGATTGGACTATTCCATGACTTCACAGAGTATAGTAAATTTGATCAGACTTTGTAGCAACTAGTATAAAAATATGATTTCAGATTTCTGACGTAAACCAGCAGTATACAGAGTTTAACAACAATTACCGTCAACCAATTGAAGCAAAAACGTTGATAATCATACAACAGTAAAACAATTTATTTATTTCAAAAATTCACCTTATTTGATGACAAAATTTTAATCGGTATCATTTTTTTATTTGGCTCTTCGACTATATAATATGGAACTATCACCACATACATATAATTTTATAATTACCTACCTACTTTGAGTTAAATACATTAGACTATGTAGCTTGAGTATAAAATATAAAGTGGTAGTTCCATTTAGATCGACCTAACCTTTAAACTAATAGACTGACTAAATGGAACTATCACTTTATATTTTATATACAAACTGCATACCTCTAGTTTATTGTATTTAGCTTATAGGGAATTTTGTAATTCCGTATATGTAATAATAGTTTCATACATATATAGTCTGCGATCCAAAGAAACAACGATACCGATTAAAATTGGGTTTTTAAATAAAAAGATTTTTCTGAAATTAATTAATTGTTTCACTATTTTATGATCCAACGTTTTTGTTTAGACTGATTGCTGGTAATTGTTGAACAGGCCTAGCCATAGGTTTGTGAGCGAGTCATCGACAACTCCAACAACCGCATAATTCAATGCCGAAATGGCTTATATGCCTAGTGTTATTTTGCATGGCCTGAACCAGAAATGTTACTTAGGTGCTAATGTACTATAGTTAATAAGTTATAAATATGAAATACGATTTTCAAAAAAATATAAGTATTTATGGTGATTTCTATTCCAGTGCTATATCCTAGATAGTATATACCCTTTATAATTTAAGAAAATATACAATATTTTAATATTAATGCATTATGGTTCGTAAATATCTCACATTTTTTATAAATTAAAACTTATTCTACAAAATGCATTGATCCAAACCAAAGTAAAATCATCTGGGGATGATAATATGGGTATTATTCCACATCAAGATGAACCATGTCAATGTTATGGTATGCAAACATACCAGCACTCTTTATTTCACACCGGTTTGGACGAACAAATTTCTAGTCGTAGACCTAAATAAAAAAATGTTTTTACAATAAAATAATAAAACAATACGCTTCAACATTTTCAAGTAAATTTATTTCGATATTCGGCGGTACTACAGTGAACAACTATTTATTCTAATGAATAACAATAATTAGTATCTTGTTAAATACAGATTAAGTGCTATTAAATTCATCTAAAATCTACATTAAAAGTGAACTCATTCTATTTAAGATTCCTCCAGAAATATTGCAGAAATAAATAAAATAATAATTTAAGTAATATCTTTACTATAAAAATGAATTGAAAAATTATTAATAATACAAAGAATTAATAACGAATTTGAAAAATATTATATATTTTTATGAGCAAATATAGAAAAGGTTATTAAGTTATTGTTTGTTTTTTACAGCCCTAAAGAACTTCTATTAAAATATTTTGGGCCGTTTGGTACTTTGAATTTGACATGCCTATAAAAACAACATTTTGGAGAATAGACTCTTTTTTACTGATCACATGATTCGTACTGAATATATTAAAATATCACAGTAAAAAACATGCATATCGTGAGAACAAGTTGATATAATGATTATAATAATATAATCAACCAAATACAAAAATACATTATTTTAAACTTAAGAGACATTTTATATTTTATCATAATCACAGATAAGCTTTAGGTATTAAATATTAATTTGTATTATTAAGTTCAGACTATATGTCCATTAGAACTTACATTTCTAATACAACTATGTGGTGTATAATACATTTTTTTGAAGATATTTTCAACGGTACAGAGTTACCTAAAATAATAAAATTTATTAAACGAATATTTATTATTTTTTTAGCCATTTATTTAATATTTATCATCGTATAAATAATATATTATTAGTATATACCTAATCATAGGCATGCGCATGGGGGTGGCGGGTGTGCCAAGACACCCCCTAAATTTTGTAATTGGATCCCTAAAATTTAAGTCCCAGAACATAGGGGCTATGTTTTAACTGATGTTACTAGAATAAAACATACATTTTACTAAAATATGTAATAAAAAATAAATCATGTTTCATGATACAAAAATAATAAAATATAAAATATTTTAATTTAGAGTGGAATAATCTATTATTATTATTTTTTTTTTATTGAGAAAAAATCCTCGATAGCGTGACCATTGGCTTGTTTTTTTATTATTATTATTATAACAGCTGTTATTGACAACAAAAATACAAGTAATAAATAAAAATTGCAATTATCTTATAGATACTATATCCGAGGAAATAATAAGTTATACTATAGACACTAGTATAACCATGATACAACAACTAACTGTTATTTATATCATATAATTATATACCACTTATTAATATGTACATGTCTCGTTAAGTTTCAAAAGCTAGGGCCCAAATTAAGAAAAAAAAAGTCCATAAATATTATGTAGGTATCCTCTGAAATTCAGGTCTGAGTACGCCTATGTACCTAATACAAGTTAACCCATATTTACTAAACAATTGTTATTAATTTGTATTATCCTATAATAATAGGTAGATACCTAAATTAATGCAACTACAGTAGTTGATAATTAAAAATTTTCTAAAAATACTAACTACTTCTAAAACAAATGTACATTTGAATGTATAATCTAAAATTGTAAATATATAATAAATATTATTGTATTAGGTACTCTACGACACTACACTCTAGGCACTACACGACAAAATATAATCCCGTAATACTTGACGTCTACCCCTGTACAACAGTATTCTAATCCAAACATCACATGACTTAGTAGAAAACATAAACAAAAAAATCCTGATCCAACTTAAGCCTTCTATAAGCGATTCAATCCGGTCTATCTCTTCAAATTTTCTGCTTCTCAGTTCTCTTCCTCCCATCCACGATAATAACCGCGAATATCATCCAGCATCACACAATATTGTATACATACTGCAGATGGTATGGAGGCGGCGGCGGGACATATCAAATCAAAATTATATTCTTTCCGTCCCTCCAGATTATTTGTACATTAGGGACCCGAAATCGAAGGGTCTTACCATATATAATATACAGTACGTACTAAATGGACTACAACAAACAGGTGTCCCTCTCGTTCCCCTCATTGCCGGCCACGGTCTATCCCCACGGGGGCCTTCCGCATCCCTTACACACTACACCACCCCTAACCATCCCTGTTCGCCGCCCGTGCTCTAATATTGTTAACGCCCGTAGTCGTTGTTGTTCATAACAATAAACAATATAGCGGCACTGTGTATAATGTAATATCCTCTTACAATATAGCGCCGCCGGAAAGGGATCGCGACATCATCAACGTCATATAGTAATCTGTTGATTTTTCGTTTTTATCGTTATGATTTTTCGAAACACATGTTACCCCTTTTTTTACATAGTACAGTAGCAGTTTTTACGTCCCCTAATAGATACAGAGAGGGCTATATATAATAATAATGATAATAATAATAATAATAATAATAATAATAATAAAAATAATAACGCGTTGCCCATAGTAAGAGAAGAAGACCGTCCATATCGTTATTGCCAAAACGAGCAAATTAGATTTCGGTTAAAAACAACGATCAAAAGAAACTAATTTCAAAATAAAAATTAAAGGGGTTAGTGAAAATTTGTTTTGATACTTTTTAAGTGTCTGTAAAGCACCCATCGTGTCGTATTTATTTAGTTTGCTTACTCTGTGAGTATACAAAAATAATATGTTATAATAATGACATTAGGTACCTATAATACTAAGCCATTACTATACAGTCTACAGTGCGACACTGCGACTATATAATAATTATTCGTCTTTTTTTAGGTTTCACTAAAAATATTTAAAAACCTTAAAGTTGTTTTATGTAATTTTATGTCTTAGCTATATTCTATAGATTACAAATTATATGAAAATATTGCTTCTCTGTGGCGTTTAGTAAACGAATTTAATTAGAATACAATAAACTACAAATAAATATTAAAATATATAATACCCAACACCGTTCATAAATATAAATAATTATTATAAAAATCATAAATCAACGAATATTGATTAGATTCATAATAAATTATTTATACTCTTTGATTGGAAATACAGCATGAATTATAATGTTTCATCATCTTTAAATAAAATTTTATTTTTGATATTTTTGAAAATTTGAATAGACATAAGCAATCTCTCAAATAGATCCACAAATAAGTACCAATCGTACCTAACCTAAAGTCTAGAAGTATAGGAGTCTGTGATAAATATTTCAGTACTCTATGTGATTTTGTATCACCTTTTTATATCATCAATCTCAAAAAGCACTTAAAAATACACAATTTAAATACAAAAAATTGTTTCTATAATTTCCACTTTTGATGCATCATAATACATTTCTAAAGTATTATAAAAATAAAATGCAATATTTAAACTTAAGCTTTAATATTAATGTATTCTTATTTCAGTAATTTATAAAAAACATGTTTTCATACTACATTTAAAATAAAAAACATAATGTTTTCATAATACATTTAAAATAAAAATCATTGTATTTATAATATATGCCACGAACCAGTACTAAGCAGAAGGATGCATGGTGGTACGTAGAAAATGGTGTGGTAGTACAGAATTTTAATAAACTAATATTTTTACTAAATTTTGTAGCGACTAACGGATCTAATATTATTGAATGTCTCGTGTAAATAGGTACCTATTAAATGTACCTACTCGTAAATTATTAGTTCGAAACAGCGTGTTATTGTGAAAAATTTATTGAAATTCTATTTTTAGTAATTAGTGGTACATTGCCAATCCATAATGCACATGTAGTGAAAAAAAAGTTTGAGTACTTCTGCCCTAAGTGGTTGTATCTATCTATAGCTACCTAACTCATGTACCTGTTTAGACTGTAAAGGTACAGTGGCGTTACCAGGGGTTTGGTCCTGGGTCTGATCCCCTCCACCCCCTCACGCAACATTGGACATTAAAATAATTGAATAAGTTTGTTAAATTAATCTAGCACAATTTGATAATACATACAAATAAATTATCTATTCATAACGATATGTCTTGTGATGGTAATCGCATAACGACGGCACGATAATTATAAAGAACGTTTCGTGACGAACTTTGGAAAGAATATTACGATTGCTCTACCTATCAAGTATATACAGACAGCTATCATCCGAGTATTCCGAGTGTCGTCCTCCAATCGCGTCTACTATAGATTTGTATAGGTACCTACTGCGGTGTACGGTGCATATATATTATACAGACTTTTCTCGTTATGTACAAGACGTATATTATTATGCCTATTTAAAATAACCGTTCGATTGTGTAGCGGTGCTTGTTGCCGGTGCATAACAGTAATACAATATGGATAATATTATAATAACATGCGAATAACTAAAATGGCAATGAAAACGACCGCGCGGTATAGGTATGGTTCTATACCGCGAGATTCCTGCAAAATAAACGTGTTCTTAATAGTATCTCACTCGCATGTAAACTTATATATATATATATTTAATAGATACTTATATATAACATATATATATATATACATATAGTTATAAGAAATGACGCGTTTCTCCGGCCTCGGTATACATAAACCCCCTTAAACTCGTTAAAAACCGTGTAAACAATATCCTCGAGGTGGGTTCGCCGTAATAAATATTAATCAGTGTTTTAACGAGTTCCGCGGGGCCGCGCCGCCACCGTGCGCGTATACACACACACACACACACACACACACACACACACACACACACGCACACACACGAGCGCGTGCAAACTATACGGTTTTAATAGAATCCTAACCCAAATATTTAAACACAATAAAGTATCGTTATAATAACAATAAAGTAGTGTGCGAGGGACGGGTGGGTCGGCGCGGCGGCGGGCGTTTTGAAGACGGGGCAGGGAACGATTGAGGAGGTGGTGCTGGCGGTGGGGGGGAGAGTCGGCTGCAGTGCCCTCAGGAATAATGCGGCGGGAACAATGGCAGCTGTTACCAATACACGATAGGTGGGGAGAGGGGGTGGTTGGTGGGTGTTCGGGGGTCGGGTACGATAGTCCCCCGAGGGTCAGCCACCAGAAATCGGCTGGCGGGTAAAAACGGAAAAAAATTGACTGGTATAGTATACATACGTCACGGAGAGTTTATCGAGCATGAATTAAGAGGCTTTGCGCAAAAAGTCCTGTTAACTTGTGTGCGTGCGCGCCTACCTATATATATGTGTGTATGTGTGTATGTGTGTGTGAGTGTGTGTTGTGTGTTCACGGTGGTACATGCTAAAAGCTTTACGGCCGTATTGAGAATGAACGAGGCCAAATCCGCTTTGGAAATATACAGAGCGCTCTAATGGGGTTTTGGGAAATAGAGTTGAAAAGTACATTGATGTTTTAACCGAGCTCAGCATGTTTTTACGATCAAAATGTATATATATATAAACATATATAATACTATATATATAAATATATATCCACTACACATTATATATTTTTGTTTCAAATTCTGCACATATATATAGTAATTATAAACACATGATGCCACTCCGTCAAGAGGCACTGTGGCTATTTATACATTTAGATTAGCACAAACATTTGGTGCGATATTTATTTATCTTTATAATTGTTATATCATGCATTTGAAATTCTTGTTAAATTGAATATTATCGTTGGTGCTTCTATATTTAAGTGATATGTAAAATCAGGAGGAGGGTCAGTTGGCGGTGGTCGTGTGACTCGACTACCACTTAACGTAAATATTTTAATAAAAGTGCTTAATTTAATAATTGTCTATTTATTTGTGTACGCCTGTTATCGGCGTATACGGCATAATATAAGTAGGTACTTACCTACATTATAGTCTATTTGTCTCTGAAATTGGTAAGATCCTATATTTTAGAAATATGAGGTATATCTATGAAAAGTAATCGGTCGATGGAAATATGGAATTAAGCAACAATAATTGAGCGTGAATGATTGCACTGATATAAAAATATTTACGTATTTTATAATATAGCCACAAGTTCCGGGAGACCCATTAGGCATCCGGCTCCACTTTCTGTAGAAGCCCAGTGAAAACGGAAAAACATTTTTTTTTTACTATTTGTATTATCCTAGGATTAACGGAAAAGTCAATAAGAATATCTACTGTATTATACTGAATGCAAGAGAAATAACTTTTTGCAAAAAAAATAATTATATTTATTGTACCTATATATAGGCGGACACCAACATTACCGTCGTGCGTTGGAACGTTGCAAGCGTTCGCATCAACCACCGTAAATATTTAAATCTCAATTTTTTTAAATCAAGCATTACAATTTACTTAAAGCCTGTAGTTAATTAGTTACTAAGAATTATTTTTTTAATTAGTTGAAAAATCAAAAATACTAATTCATTTTTCTGTAAATAAATAATAATCGTAGTAAAATAATTTAATAAACATTATTTTGTTTGTTAAAATTAGTTGGTTATTATTAAAACTGCTTGTATTAATTATTGAGTTGGTAGTAAAATCAAATGCTCGACTACTCGAGTATATATAATGATTTTCTAGGGGTCCCGAAATGTTGACTGCAAAGGAGCCCACAAATATTTAATCCGGCACTGGTAGTCACGGATAATGTAACAAGTCAACAACGATTTCGGCGAGGTAAACTATCAGAATTATAAGACTTAAAACCAGATGCTGAGCACATGCTACGCTCATACTACATACAATATAAATTATAAATATGATGGAAGATGTGAGTATGTGACTAATTGATTATAATTAAATACAGTATGGACATTGGACACACTCGCGATTTAAAACCCGCAAATATAAAAGCATAAACATTTTATTGAAACTTTGCTTTGAAATTTATAACAATTACATTGTAATAACAATACAGTTATAATAATATAAAAATAATTCCGATTGCTCAATTTGGCACTACTGTATAATATATCATATGCATAGATAAGTACACCTATAAATAGCACTTCCAAGTGTTATTCTGTTCAAAATCTTTGCTATTGCTTTAAAAAAATATTTTCTGGTTCACATAAGACATATAGAAAATAAAATTCAAGTGGTAGATGCATGATTAAGATTAACTATAAATAATTAATCAATAGTCATGAGCAGGGCTAGGATTTGTATACAACAGCATGTTTTTTTTGCGACTTCTGATTATTGATTTTGTCAGCAATATCCACGAATCACCTCATGATGAGATAAATGGTAGTGTTTTTATTTTGCATGTTTTTGTATATTTTAGAAAAATGCATTTCAATTCACATATTGAATAAAATGAATATTATTGCATATTTCGATTATAAGAATGCGAAAAATGCACTTTTTTTTAGTATATTTCGTAATTAATTTTTATAATTTAATATTAATATTTAGTATTTAATTCTAGCTCTACTGATTAAGGTATAAAACTTGGTTTTTTTGTCAAACACAAATTTTATTTTTATAAATACAATCCTATGGTACAATAGGTATGCGATTAAAGATTGAATAGTTTAACGGAGAAAGATCATTCATTTTCGACAATTTAAAATAATATGTGGTCATAGCATGTAACACACGTAGTGAATGTGAATTATAAATTTTATTTCTCAATTATAATATACTCATATTAAGACAAATAGCCAACCACTGATGTATTTCAATAAATAAATATTTTTTTTGTAACTATATTTTTGTGTTTATCTTATAAAAATTAAAATGTATATTTTTGCATATTTTGGTAAATAAAATGCATACCTTACAATTTTTTATTGCATACAAATCCTAGCCCTGGTCATGAGTAAATAAATTCATAATCTTTAAAATCTTCCTGCAAGTTCAACCAATAAGTCACTATTATAGTCACCATTTTGGAAGTTTGGGCAAATGAACTATATATAGTATCACGATACCTACTTAAATAAACGTGTAACGTATGGGTAGTCGAAATAAATTTATTGTGATTTGTGAAAACCCCTTAAGAGCTGCTGGCTTGATGAGATAATAGGTACCCGTTAGAAAAATTCCCAGACGTATTGTGATCTCTCGACTATCACGCTATCCTAAGTATAGCTTACACTTGAAACACACGTTCTTAATTACACTCTATACTTTCTGCAACTTTTCTGACACGACATCAATTTCAACGCCAAGAAAAGAAACCAACTGAACTACAACTGACAAACTTATTCACCTTAACTTTAACGGAACCTGATAACATTATTTTTTATTTAATCAAGAAATTTCAAATTAAAATACATTAAGTAGGAAAACATTAACACGAAATAATTCATTCTTGCCATGAACAAATAATTCCAAAAGAAAACATCAATGACATTCCATTAAACATTAAACGCTTTATTATATTTACATTACCTAAATGTTATTCCTAGAATTTCCGGGATAATTTCATTACACGTTGAATTGAGTGGTTGACACCTGAAGTTTCAAATCCATTACAGTATTATTATAGTATTAGGGGTCAATACTATATTCAAGTGATTATTCTCGCGATTCTTGGAATATATTCTTTTTATGAAGTGTATCTTGAAATGGTTTTTTAAGACAAGTTTGTCTAATAAAAATATTAAAACCATATTAATAGGTAAATAGTGTTGAAATATATGGTTTTTTAAGATATTACATTAAAAAATCACTTTAAATTAACGAACATAAATAACAACATATTATAAAAGCGGGTAAGTGGGTGACGCTCTGCTGCACAATAGGTTACCAGTGGGTCACCGTAATGGATAGGGTTAAATACTTAAATTTGAATTCAATGATATAATATTATAATATCATTGTATAAGAAAAACGATTCTGAGCAAGACGGTTTGCCTAGGATTTTTATACTATATTTATATTGTTATTATTACTACTGTAACCGATATGTTGAATTAATATTATTTGCAAATTATTATAATATTGGTATATAATAATATGCATACCTACTCTAAAAGTTTCAAGTACCCACGAATAATATTTTTTAAATTACAACAAAATACCTAGAAACACTACACAGGTTAGGTTTCAAATTTTCAATTTGATACATTTTATTAAAATTTGAACGTTAAATGCCTATAAAAAAAATCGTCCCTACCTATGTATATTTAATATTTTTCAATTGCTATTGTAACAATAACAAATAAGAAACCTTTGTATTAAATTTTCAATCTTTTTTTACCTAACAAATACAATTTTATTGACATCACTCAAAATATTTTGAAAATTTCATGAATTAGGTATAGAAAATAATAAAATAAACATTTGGTGTAAATTTTTAAATATCTAGTTATTCGTTCTTGAATTACATCGAAGAAGAAAATCGCTACATGAGAAATCGAGTGAATATCCTGTATTCCTATGTTGTAAACATTTTCAACGCTCATAAAAATTGAATTTGACTTTCCATCGGACATTTTTTTTTTTTTTTTTGATAAAGATAAAAAAACCTACAACGAATCTCGTAATGAATTTTCAACTCTTAAATTTAAACAAAAAAAATTTTATAAATTCCTAATAATTTGCAAATTTTCCTGATTTTTACGTATTTTGTCAAAATTTGAAATTCAAAATCAATATATTCATCGCACTTCTCAGAATCTAAAAATTCGATTGATCACGATATGGAATTAATATGAATGTACAATGTACAATAATCATAATCATATTTCAATATTATAGTCATAACTCATAAGACTCTTGCGCAGACCAATATAGACAAATTACTCAAACTTTTTGTTAAGAGTTACATTTTACTCTTACAATATAAAGTATAAACTAAAATAAAATAATCAGTGTTAATTTAAAAATTTTAATTATTATTTATTAATAACATTTTCAAAAAATACCAAAATACAAAAAAAAAAAGAAACAAACAAATGACCCAAATAGGCATAATATTTCAAAATATGCAAATATGTGAAATAATAGTTTTAAAATTGAACTTTTTGTTACATATTAATTTCAAAGTGTCTGTTATTTTTCAGCGTTTTACAGTACAACAAATTCTTCTACAAAATATGTAATGAGTAATATTATTTACCTTTCGGTGTTCGCAGCTATATATAGATGATAGATTTAAAATATGATAAATCCATTGACCTTGTAATATGACTTAGGTCCATAGGGCATAGACCATATTATTCAGTATGTAATCATAAGTTCTTCTTATTTCCATTGTATTATTCTATATTTACTGCAGGTCGATCATCAGTAGTACATTGCACTATTGCAGTAATACATGTACAGGGGGCGCGCCCGGGCGCGTAGAATATCGGAAAATATTTTAATATTATACAATAATATATTTATGAATGTTAAATAAAAATAAAATGTTTGCTTATCTAATTTTCTTTAAATACTATATTATACACTACATAATAAAAATGTTTTTTAAATAAAATAATAGGATTTTCTTTTAATTTGTATTTTATAGATTACCCACGGAATTCGCTTATCAGTAGTTGCCGTACCACACTGTTCCGCGAATAATCAAAATCGTTTACTGTATTTATATAAATATATTTATATATATATATATGTATGATGATACATTCGAGTGTGTACACTCATTATTTCGTAAAGTTATAACTTTTTTGAAAATATTCTTTTTTGCGTCATTTCAAAACAACATTCCTGTATAATATTTCTTACAATTTTTTCAATGCATACAAAATAAATTCTGGAGAAGTAGTTCATGAACCATTACTTTATAAGTATTTAAAGTTTAGATTAGCGAAGTAGTGGACACATTTTACGGTCTACCCATGTCTACTACGCACATCAATACTTTAACAGCTTTAAAAATAGGTAACGAAATACTTGTCCGGAATTTAATCTTTATAGATCTTAATACTCCAAATAATATTCTGCTTTGGAGTAAGAAATAAAAAAATATTTGGTGTCATTTAAAAAGTGAAAAACTTAAACAATAATGACAGTAAAAATAGAAAAATAAATTTTTTCTGAAATATTGTTCTGAATCAAATTATGTGAAAAAAAGTTGAAACTTTTCGAAACAATGACTAATGAGTGTATATATACTTATAAATGAATCACTTGCATTAGGTATTTAGGTTATTATAAATCGGATAAAAATTTTCTATTTTTTTAGGAACAAGAATGTCTAATAATTTCTGAACTTATAATTTACGTAGGTTTAGTTTAAAGTGTACGTATATTGTATATTATACGTTGTATATCCGTATAAATGTTTACTGGGAAGGTATTATGAAAAATGATTCTGAGCAAAGACGGACTGTCAGCCTATATCACTAACTGCCTACTTATATTTTATAATATTATTGCTGTAATTGTTTTACCATTATTAGTAATTCTGCAGTAGATAATATTAACTATTTCCGAAAACATAGCATTTGAAAATGTTATTGTGTGTATACGATAAGTATACCTATAAAATATACTAATTCCCTTTAAAAGTTTCAATTACTCATGAATGATACTTTGAAATCACAACAAAATAAATAAAATCGTTGTTTCTGTTAGAATAACTATGCTCTATAGTTAAATCGAAATTTGAACTTTGATTATTTATGAAAAAAAAATGTGCCTATAAATATTTTTTAATTTTTAGTTCCAATATTAACTACTTACGAGTAACGTTGTAATTAGTGGTAATAGTAATATGCTGATCATTCTACGGCCGTCGTAGTTTGCATAGCTATTTGGAGTAATACTAAACTTTTACGAATCATGGAGGAAAATATTATGACCGACGACGACTTCCGCCATGGGTCAACGGGTAATGCCTCAGAATTTTCCCTCGCCTGCGTTGAATCTATGTCGGTAATCGAAATAAAAAAAAAATTCCCGATAGTTAATATTATATTAATTCAGTCTATGGCTATAACAATTAAACTTGTATTCTCTCATCCTTTCGCGACGAATAAATTAAAAAATTCTTAAACACCTGAACCAGTGTACTTCGTAGCTAACTCGAATGTACCTACGTTGAAATAAAAGGTAAGCGAAATTAGAATTTTACATAATTTTATGCATTTATTCATACTGTATAAGAATACTATACGTCATACGACAATTTCCTAACGACTATAACCAATTCTACTATAATGGCTTCAAACGTTTAAAAATAAATTATTATTTGATTAGGTATGCAAATTTATCAGTACTAATGTCTAAGTAATCACTAAAAGATTTTTATCGACGTATTAATATTACGATAATTTGTTTCTATATATACCTAATGTAATTTACACAAAGTCGATGAAATTTTATAAAATATTTATAATAATAATCGTTTTTCAATCATAATATCAATTATATATCTATGAATATATTTATATATACATATATACATATATACATATTACATGGATTATTTTAAATAGAATAATATTTTTTTTATTTTTTAGCAATAAAATGTCTGATAATCTCCAACAAACGACAAATAATGATGAAAACAAAAAATACGAGGTTAGTATTTCAAAAAAAAAAAATTGTCAGTTTAATTAACTCGATTGCTAATAAAAGTTTTAATTAAATTAATTTTAAATAAATCCACCTACTGATATATTTATTAGGTCATTGAATAAAAAATATATATGTATGTGCATAATATTAGATAAAATAACACATAACATACCTATAACACTTTTATTTTTAAAAATTTGATAAATAGGTAATGACGTTTAATTACAAACCATCATCAGATATAGCAGAAAACAAGATTGTGGTCATGGACTATATGACTACTAATCTTAATTCATTTGATAATTTAAACTCTGAAACAATAGTTTGGCACAAATTTAATGTTCCTTTCGAAGATATTGTTAAAATGTTCAAAGAAAAGCTTATGACAAAAATTGTAGACGCTAAATACGTTATGAGCGATAAGGACGCTATTGATTTGGACAAAATGATAGGATTAGCATATATTGCTATGAGTGAATCTGAAAAAAATAATAAACTATTAAGAACCAGGAACAGTATTTTACAGAATAAATATGAAAATTATGATCAAGTAGTTAAAGATTGCAATGGGCTTAAATCTGAAATAAATAAAATTAAAATTAATCTTTGTTTAGCGTTAGGTCGTAGATTCAATGAAAATGAAAATGTTATGCATTTGACTAATTTTTGCGCTGCGCTAGCTGCACGTGAAAATGAATATCATTATATTCTAAAGGAAAACGATAAGTTGAAATACGTTATAAATAAACAATTGATGGACATACGAGAGATAACGTTAAATAATTATGATGAAATTCTACAAAGCGTAGAGAAGTTTAAAGAAGAACTGTATATTAAAGATCTCAAAATATCGCAGTTGAATGACGATTTACGTTCGATTAACGAAGAAAAAAATATACAATTACAACTATTGCATGACAATTTGGCAGACTTTCCTGAAAAATGTATCGATCAAAACGTCAATGGCGCATTTGAATGTTCAAATAACGAATTGTACGAAGGCAAAATGTTAATCGCTGAACAAATCAATCAAATCCAAGGGTCTACTGACTTCGAATTCGAAAACTACCAACTGTGTGACTTAATCAATATGCTTGCGAGATTGACAGCCAATAAAGAAGAACATTTAAAAACAATTAATAGACGTTCAATTAGAAATATTGAAGACAACAATCAACAACTAATAAAAGAAATCAACGATCACAAAAAATGGCAGAACCATTTGGAAAACGAGAACGAGAAACTAAATTCAGAATTTGAAGATAAAAAACGGGTCCAAAGAATGTTAATTAGCAAAATAAATGAAAATAAGGAACTCAAAGAAGATTATTCGAAAGTACAATTAATGTACGATGAGCTAAATAAGAAACACGCACACCTAATAACGTTGCTCGACGACCACCGACAACTATTGACTGAGAAAAAAATGAAATGTGTTGATGGCGACAACCTAATTAAAACCCTTCAATTGAATCTAACAGAACAGACGAATAAATTTGAACTCGCGATTGCAAAGTACAACAAAGAAAAAGAAAAATGTCAAAGAAACGAAACCCACACGCAAGTAATGATAGATGAATTTACGAAATGTGTCCACGAAAAAGAAATCGACATAGCATCGTTACGAAATGAGTGTAACGATTTGAAACATCACATTAAGTCAGAAGAAGACTATATCGGAAATTTAAAGCACGAGGTGATTACATTAGAGTATGCGTTGAATGAGAAAAATAGAACTATACAGGACATGTTAAAAGCCCAACGTAAACAGCAGCAGCAGCACACTGCAATGACGTCGCGGTCGTCTTCGTTGATATCTGGTGATCAATTTCACATTAACAGTAAATTAGAACAGCAAATGGACATATTACTAGAAAATATATGTACTTGGCAAAATATTATAGTCGGTTACGAGAAAGTGTTGTACAACATGCAAAACATCGTCCAACAACAGTCCAAGAAAAGAAACTACTGGATAGCCAAATACCAACATCTTAAAGATATTGAACACAAAGCAGACAAATTAACCAATGAAAAAGAACTTATCCTATTTCAACATCAAAAAGAGATGGAAAATATTAAAGAGAAATACAATTCGGAAATTTCACATATGGCAGGTATGTCTAAAAATATAATATTAGGTAGGTATATCAGTGTATACGTATTGTTATAAATTTGTATCAAATTTTAATTCTCAGGCATAGAAGTTAATTTGAGAAATGAAATTCAAGATTTAAAGGAAAGTTTAAAACTGAAAAGTTCGCATTTAAAGATAGCCGAAAAAATAGCAAGTTTACAACTAAAAGAATCTCTTAACACTATTGAACGGATAACCACCGTCACTAACATTCAAGTATGTACCTACATAATCAGTAATCCATATTCACTAATTATTATTTAACTTCTTTCAAGATTTTCTTATTGTTATAAAATATAATACATATATATTATGCAACATTATAGTGGTGTATACTGCACATACAGTGATTGAATTGGAGAAAAAAAGGTAGGGGATTCAAAAATATTAAAAATATGTGTACTCGAATATTTATATTTCTGGTTGATTAGGATATAAAAGAAGGGCAACACTAAAATATTTTTAAAAAAATCAAGCACTGCATATGTATGCTTAAAATAAAATGGAAGTAGGTATCAAACCACTTTGCAGTAAAGCAAGAGTCGACTAGTCGAGTGTGCTATCTCATCAGTCGTCATTGATTAGGTAGCTGTAACGAATGTATTAAATTTGAATTCAAATATAGTTCATAACAGAATACTTACGAAAAACAATTAAGTGGAGGCAGCCTGTCAGCTGTCTCACTAGATGAAAATTATTTTCATTTAATTTGTGATATCTCTAAGAATATTTTAGTATAATATACCTCGCTTTTATGATAATTGAGTTACCTTAAAAATTATAGAGGATAATATTTTTGAGGGTTTGACGAATCGATTAAATATTTTATTATTTGATTACGTATTCACTTTCAAAATAAAAATAAAATTTTACAAATATAAATGTTTTATTAATTATTTTGAAACAATATTTAGACAAATCGATGAAAAAATATTATTTTCTATAATTTTTATAATGGTTGATTTTGCTCAGATTTCTTAAAAACATAGTAAACAATTCGTTGACATACTTTTAATAATTCAAAAATATTCAAAATGTTTTTTTTAATCATATCCATGTATCTATTATATACCTTAAAAATGCTAATATTAACATTTGGTTCGAATTTTGCTCCAAATGGTAATGTGCAAAAAAACACACATCATTGTAAAATCCTTAGATCATATACATGTAAAACTAATGCATTCATGGCTTTACTCAGAAACTACAAATGAAGTGATACCTTTAAGTGTAGTATACTAAATTAGTTAGTCTAGGTCTTAACTCTTGGTGTACTATTATATAAATTAAAATAATATAGGATCATTTATTCATTCCAATACATAGTTTCAGGAATTTTATGAAATGAATTGCACCTGTATTGCTAATTTGATTTTCATTTCAGAAATGCTCTTTGTTGCATATTTTTTTAATGCTCATACAGTTTGACTAAAATTGTTTTCTTAATCAATATCTAGTAGTTGTTTCTCTTAAAAAATTATCTTATGTACAGAGTACTTAGGCAGTCACTGAATTATACATTTTTATATTAACCACTATGTTAATTGTCATTACTTTATTATAGCCGTTGAAATTAAATGAAATAGAAAATGTAGCCCCCAAAAGATGCTGTGATACACGTTTAATTAAATCCAACAATAGAGTGCAGGTGATATTCTAACAATTATTCAGAACTACTCAATATAACAACCCAGCGTAAAAATTAAAAACTATTTTTTTTTCTTTTAACAGCAAATGGAGGGATTGGTTGATTACATGTTGAAACTTAAATCAGAGAATAAATGTCTGAAAAGACTTTGTGAAATTCGTAATGAAAAAATAATGTCACTTGAAAACAGTAAAAGCAAATGGACAGATTTATGAAGAGGGGATCAAGTCAATTTAGTCAAAAAAAGAAATTTTTCAGTAGACGACCAAAAAAGCATTTCAGACTACATTTAAAAAAAAATTTTAAAACCATTAATTTTATTTGTAACTTTGTTAGTACGGTAGTCTGTAAGATTATATAAAAAAAAATGTACAACTATTTTTAAGTTATTTTTGTTGACTTGATACCAATAGCATCATATTTTACAACTTGATACCCTTAAGTGCAAAAGGTATCAAGTCATTATTATGCAATAATATTCATGCTATAGGGATGATGAAGTCAACAAAAATTAATTTAGAATTAATAATTTAATTTTTTTTTTATCTACTTGTTTATTACTCATAAATTATTTTGCAATAGTTTGCATAAAATAAATAACTAATTACTGCATAATATTATGCATTAATAATATTAAACATAGTTTAAGTTCTCTGAAAAGTAACTGAAACAATACAAAATATTTGAATAATATATACAATGTACATGATAATTTATATTATATTAAAAAATGAATCGAATACCTACAGGTAAAAAATTTTGTATAGACACTTCCCTGTAGATCATAATGTTATTTATCTAGTACAGTTTATAAGAACAATTAAGAATATAATAATACATTTTTGATTGATTTTAGGAGCCGTGCAGCGCTTAGTAATCGCTACCTCAGCCAGTTGAGGCGTACAACCAGAGTGCGCTCTTTACTATTTTTCTTTATAAGATATTTTATGTATTTATTAAAATATATCTCCATGAAAATATTAAAATATTAATTAATTAAATTAATTTTGTTGATACTGAATTATAAATTATCCCAGTACCTCAGCCAGGATTTTTTTTGGGGGTGGCTTTTTTTTCGGTGTGGGCTGCAATATTTTATTGCTAGGGCTAGAATCTTACCGAGTATAGTGAGTTTAATATTCCGGGGGGTCTAAGTCCTAAAGCCCCCCCCCTCTAGCTACAACCACCCTGAATTTAAATTTTGGTTGGTCTATTTCATAAGAGTTACCATATAATTTTGGCCTACTTTCACAGTTCTGATGGAAACCACATTATAGATATATTATAAAATACAAACTTCAAAAATATTGAATCTTTGATCTAAAATGGAAATTTTTTATTGTTACATCTCACATTTTGTTAATTTAGTAATAAATATTGAATTCAAGTATTTAAAATCATAAAGATTAACTATTTTATTTTTAAAATTAGTTATTTACCAAAAATAAACAGTATGAAAAGCTCATTCAAGTTTATAAAGTAATTTGAAATCTAAAGGCTCTTGACTTTAACAAGTATTAGTAATTACTCATTAGGTTTATGCTAATATAACCAACAATTAAATTTATATTGGTTTGTGACTGAAATAATAAAATAAACATAAAATATAAAATGTTATAATACCTACAATAAAATATTAAAACAATACTACTAAATAGATAAAATTAGTTAGTTAGTTGTCTTATTATTAAAATATAACAATTGCATATAAAATATAATACTTATAGTAAAATATGTAAACATAAATAATATCAAAATATATTTATAATCTTGATTGTCAAGCTATTAATTGTAAATCACTTAATTATTGTATGAGTGCACAGTTACTTTTTTTCATATATTAGTGCATATCTCTTGTGTTCAATTAACAATGGTGTCACTTAAATATATGTTATATTTCATTAAAATTAACAATTCACAAATATAAGATCTGGTTTTGATTAGTATACATTTTTATACTTTGTAAAAAGATTATAAAGCACTCTCAATGTTGACTTCAAATCCAAGTTTACAATATCTATGTAAAAAAACAAAAATTAATAATTATGGACTTATATTATAAAATTATTCATATTTTTTGGTTATTGATTTGTTGAATAAATTAAACTAGATTTTAAAAAAAATGTTTAAATCATAAATATAATTTTGAGTAATAAACAAGAATATTTGGTTCCAGGTCAAAAAATCTCCAGTAAAAATATTTCTCATAGAAATATATCCCAAAAATATTTTAATATGTTAGGTATTATATTTTATATTAATATTAATATTTTTATGATAATAATAATAATTAAAAGTAGGTAAAAAAGATATTACTAAAATTTTCTAATAATAATATTTAGAAAATAATCCCATAGGCAATAATATAATATTATTATTGTACTGACTAATTTGTATTACCTATCTGATATATTTTTCACAATTACAAGTGCAACTACAAACCATGATAAACGACTTTTTCGACGTAACAACTGTATCGATACAACAGTGTGTCAGTATAGACACACAGCTATAGTTGACTAAGTTCTAAGCTAGTTCCACTTATACCAAAATTTACACAACAAATTTAGATTTTAAAATGCCTCTACAATTGTTTGTAAGTCAAAAAGGAAATAATTTATTATTACATAATGGATACCTTCATACATTTTAAAAAGAAGGTGTGAACAAATTCATTTGTAGTTGTACTGAGTACAAGAAAGAAGTACAACGATTACGATGAACGATTGTTTAAAGTAGTAAGTCAATACAACAAAATGACATCTCTGAAATATTTAAGGAGAATTGCCCACAATCTTCAATTTTAAATACATTTTTTTATTATTTTTCTATATATTTAAGGCAAACACTATTATATTATTATTGTGACATATTATTATACATATTATTAAAATAACAATAACATACTTTCAAATATTATTTTTTACCAACTTTAAATTATTATTGTTATAAAAACATTAATATTAACATAAAATATAATATTTACATATTAAAATATATTCAGGAGATATTTCTGTTAGAGATATTTTGTACTGGAGACATTTTAAACTGAAGATATTTTTGTCTAGATTAGTGGTTCTCAACCTTTTTTCGTTCAAGGCACATTATTATACATCGCAAGTTTTCACGGCACACTAACCCGCTTGACAACCACAGCAACATTAGTTATTGCCAGGCTCCTATACAAGTATGACTCGCAGTACACCAGTTGAGAACCACTGGTCTAGATATTTTGTCAGATATTTTGACCGGTCACCGAATATTTCTCAAAATAGATCTGTATTTTTTTACTTTAACTCTCAACTTTTCCAAAATTTGACTTTAAAAACTTAAAATTTCAGAAATTTAAAATATTTAAAAATGGGAATGTAGTTCATTTTTAATACCCTGAACAGGAATCCAACTTACAACCCATGGGCCAGTTCTGGACCATCAAACTAATTGACGTTTTGAAAATATATTAATTTTTATTGATTGTAATATATTAATTACTAATTATATTATTGTATATTTTAAATTTAATAACCTCTCAATCTCTATCTAAAAATGTTTTCCTAGTATCACAGATTTGGCCCACCATAAAAAAGGTTAGAAACCCCCATTGCTCTAAACAATTAAATAAAAATCTATTTATTTAACCTTTAAGAAATAAAATATTTTACCTTCCGGTCTAGCTTTAGGCGCAGCTAGTCCAATTTCTTGCATTAAATCAAATGCCACATTGACATTATGTACTTTCTGTTCAAAATTTTGAGGTGACAAATTAAATGAATATAGTGGCACAAAAAACCCTTCAAGTAATCCCATTAATAATGTCAAGTAAACACCATCATGGAATTGTGTGTCTAAATCTTGAACTTCCATATTAATCTTGTTCAAATGTTTGTTAACAAAAGTCACCAAAGACTGTAAAATACAAATAATTAAAAAAAATAAAAAACAAGATTAAAAAATAATTTATTATTTTATACTTTTTTAACCACTTCTAATTTGTCAGGTGCATGATCAAACAATGTATCAAAAGCATCACGCTCACATCTCATACCAAGATCATCGTACCTGGATGTGATCTCTTCAATTACAGTTCGATTCTTCAAAACTCCATCACGTTTCTATATGAATATTATTTATGGTTTAGACAAATGAATCATAGTGATGCACTGATGCACAATACTATTCATATATATAAATTTATTTTTAAAACACCTGTACAATCACTACATTGACAGTGACATTTTCAGGAAGACGAATTGGAGCTCGAAAATGACGAGCTAGTGATACCAACAAATGCAAAATGGCTACAAGGTTTTTAGAATGAACACTTTCAACACTCCACTTTTGTTGCGATAATCTATTACCTGTCAGACCCAAGATCTAGAAACATAAAATTAATCTAAATGAGTTCTAAACTTTTAATCAAAATGGATTTACATTTCAACATTTACTCACGTTATTTACAGATCCAAGAACAACATACAATTTTTGTTTTTGCCCTTCCTCGGATTGAGTTACTTCAGGAACATCCAACTTTTCGTTAGTCAATTTTTCTAAAAAAATTAACATTAATTGAAACAAATATATCAATAAAAATTTAATCATAACATTGTATTTTTGTATAATTAATAAATATCAAACAAATTACATAGATACACAAATAACGTATATTTATGAACTATAATAAAGATAAATTTTAAATAATGCCACAGAATAGATTTAGAACCGTTCTTACAATGTCAGGTTAAGTGTTCGTTAACACTAACCACTGGTTAGTCTCATATACTTCTTACCAAATGATATTTCTGTTGGTAAGAACTGACTATCGATTAAATATTAGACTAACCACCAGAATACTTAATCGGATATTGTAAGAACAACCTTTAATCTTGCCCAGGCCACATATGTGTACTGCATGGATTATCTATCTATTATAAAATCAATACTAATACTGTAATAATAATAAAAAATATAATATTTTTCTTATTTAGTTTATTTTTATTAAATTCCTTAATACTAAAGTTACATTCATTTATTTACCATATAGTTTTTGTAAAACTTGTCCGTCATACAGATCTTGTTCTAGATTTTTAACGATAATTCGATGATCAGCTAACACATCATTTACCCAGTCAATTAATATGTTCATTAGCTCTTGTAATTTAGGATCAGAATAGGACTTTGGTTCCACCATAGTTCTTTCTTCATTTTCCTCTAAAATATTAAGTAATACAAATAATTAAGCCATTATCTTTCTCTTTGTAAGTCTTGAGTAGGTATAAAATAATAAAGTACCAAGGGTATATTCTTCAGGAGGAACATCAGCCATAGCCGGATTGCCTGGTGAGTCGATAGCATATTTACCCTCTTCCTGAACTTCTTGCACTGTAACAATGTAAAGTTAATATTATTCCACAAATACAGAAATGACTAATTTATGACTAGAGCTCAATACTTCTAACATTATTTCTTTCTAGTACATTCGAATAAATCAGTGTAGGCTATAGACCTATAGTAAATCAAACAATTTTATACCAAAAGGAATTAAATTCCAAAATATATGAATGCATATGTCTGCATTTAGTCTGCTATTTTAACGACTATTCTACAAACTATTTATTAATCTGAAAACAATAAATTATATACTTATATGACATGTGCATTGCATATGATGTTTATGTGCAAATGTTGGACCAAATTCCTATTTAACAGAAATAAAATTAACTTTTCGATCTTGGAGATCGCTGCTTACCCAAACTGAGTTGGTAAGCGGCACCGAGTCACACTATGTTTATAGATAAAATTATCCCGATAATATGCTTTTATGAAAGTGATTATTGCATTTATTATATCCTATCTAATTTTAATTTTATACAGCATAATATTTTATGACTTAAAGAGCATATAACAGTAGAAGCTACCTGGGCCGATGCAAATTAGGGATGTGTGATATTTAGTATGAACTATTTCAAACTTATGTGTGAAATGCCAATTGTAAGTTAATTTATTTCCATAATATTAAAACCTTAAATAAACAAATGAATTTAAGTCACTCCAGGAAGTAGAGCTTAATTTGTTAATATAGTCTTATATTCTAAATTTCACGAAATTATTCTTATTTCTTAGGACTTTTTTATAGCCCTTACCCTCCCATGTATTATAGAGCATACTTTACATTTATTAAAAGGCGCATACCAATTTCATAATTTTCTAGTGCTACAAGCCTATATGTCTCGGGCACTGGTGATGACCATATAAGGTAACGTTGAAGTGCTTACCTTCCTTTATTCGCTTTTTACGTCCTAACGTCCCAATTTTGTCCCAAAATGTTGTCTCGTCTTTGCTATCATCTTTCCTAAATGAATTCTGTGGTTTAGGAGATTTTGATCTTGGAGTAGTCATTTTAAAATTAAATTTTCAGAATTAAAATTGATGATAAAAATTATGTCTTGAAAACTGATAAGAAACACCTACATACAATAAGATAAGAAACTTCATGTTTGTCCACGAGCAGGAACTACGAACTAGAAAAAATCATAAAATATTGTGTGTAGGTATTATATTATTATAATTTAATATTCTAGGTATATACCTAGCCTTCATTGCACAACTTACCTACGGTTGCAGATATGTATAATATCTCAGTTCATACTGTCCGTAGCCTCGTCGCAGGATAATTCTGTGGATTCATGTCGCGACACGATTAAGACTGGGGCTTAGGGCAGGGCTATTGGGCTATACACGGCAATATTCTCTGCGAATTTCTACGAGCGGATTTCGCTGTCGTTAAAAACCTTTAAAGGTTTAAATCAAGCCGGTTATATTATTTCTCTGTGAATTATATACCCA
Source organism: Myzus persicae (assembly GCF_001856785.1). NCBI lineage: Eukaryota > Metazoa > Arthropoda > Insecta > Hemiptera > Aphididae > Myzus > Myzus persicae. The sequence goes on along the minus strand of NW_019102916.1, from coordinate 177,130 downwards.
CACATTTATATACCTATTAAACAACGGGACTTTGCGCAATCATCGATGATCGATCAATTTGCATAATATGGTCCGCTCGTGGATATGGTACCTAGGTACCTACTGTCTAGTTCTCGTGAACCAAGAAGATAATATATATCTTGGTTCGTGCTAGTACTCTACCGTCTATTAGAATTAGATAGTTGAACAGTTATGATATGGAATACAAATCAATGATTCTATCTTCTATACTTCTACGACACCGATATTATGTACAATAAACCATTATAGGTACCTATTTACTAAGTTTTATTTACTAGTTACCCAGTTGGTTGATCATGCAACAATCAATGTTTATTATGAGTTTTGAGTTGTCACATAGTTATGCTTGTGATTTTATAAAAATTAATTTGGGAAAAAAAGAGCCGAAATAAAGTCCCCGGGAAAAAAGCCCCTTCGCCCCTTACCAACAAACACAAACCTTCAAACCTCTAATTATTGATCTTATTTATTAATTATTTTAACATGTAATGTTCTATGCTTTAAATAAGTTTAATATAATTATATAGGTACCTATAGGTATTTGTTCTTTTACATCGTATTTATTTGAATATGTGTACGTAGGTACCTAGTTAGTAGACTGTTAAATGAAATATGGCATAATATAATATACTTTTTGATTTGATATTTGAATTTAGATTAATTTTGTATAATTTTAACATTATTTTATAAAAATAGTTAAGTATGCTACACATTGTTTTTCATTGGGTAATCAATAATCATAAAATATATTTATCCAATTATAATATAGTAGGTACCTTCGCCATTGTAAACATATTAAGTAAAATGCCATTTACTCTATATTTATTGGAAATAATCCACGCTGCAACGTGTTAAAAAAATATACATTCAATTATAATTTACTTACAGATTACTGTCACAAAGATTCAAATTATTAAATGTATCTAATTAAAGATAATTTTTTGTGGGGCCTTTTGGCTTTTTTCTGAATACCACATACCTAAACAAGTATAGGTATATAGTTTTATGTATATGAATATCTGCTTTCGGGACTCAGGTGAGTCAGGAGCATATTAGATACAACATTTTTTTTTTTTTTTTGAGAAATTATAAAACGTTTAATTTTTATAGCGAAAAATTGAAAATGTAAAACAAGGTTGGTTCTTCTGAAGTACCTACCCATGGTTCGTACAGGTACAGTGATCAAAAAATACATAAATACAGTTGAAGGTTTAACCTAACCTATCCATTTAAACGAAAAAAACGATATTCGTTATTTTATAGAATATTCCAAAAACATCGCGGTGTCTTATAAAATTATAAATTTTAATATAATATGTAAATGCAATATGTATGTGTGCGATGATATTTTCAAAACATTTAGATTAGGTAGGTAGGTATAACTATTTATATCATGAATCTATTCAAACTGATTTATAAACTGGGTATAATGGTGGTGACTGGTATTGACTCAACAATATTAATAACGATTAATATACACCATTATAATAATTAAACATTAATAAATACAATAAAATATAAACATATTTTTTTCGCAAAAATTAATACTAGTAAAATAAGTTCCTCTAATAGCAATAGGTATCGAAAAACGTGAAATATAGTACCTACCTATATACTATTGACATAGGTTGACAGACGATATCTGTTCATAATCATTTATCGTATGCAATGTTATGTCGTCCTGCATTCATTTCAAATTGATTTTTTTTTAATTTTTTTTCTCATATAGCTTTCAGTACTAAGCTATTACAGCTCAACAATTAAATTAAATTAAAATTAATCACAGCGACATACTACTCGACTGTGCAGTAGAGAGTAGCGCGGTCCTACCCACTAGTCGACCTTTTTTCCTACGAAGTTTGATCAAAAAAAAATCAAAATTTAATACAAGCTGTTCCTCATAAGTTTTCCTTGTAGCAACTTAAAAACAACTATTTCCTAACTTCTTTTTAAATGCATTATGCGGGCCTCATATGGTGTGGACGGCATGGAACGTGAAGTGACATTTTTAAACATTATTTCCTGGCTTTCTAGATATGTCTAGATTCATGTTATTCGTCTTACAAACGTGCAAATATGTATGAAAATATTTTTGTACTTTTATACTATTGTTGCCTTGAATACTAAAATAGCATATTCTGCCCCGAGTACAGTCTGGTTTAAGTTTAAACTCTAAATCCGAAATCATAATTATAATGGTACCGATACTAGCAAAAAGTCGAGGTGAAAAAATTATCGATAAAAAAGTTAGGGATGAAAAAGTCTGGTATACATAATTAGGTAAACTTAAAAATACAAAGTGATGCAAAATCAAACTTCCAATTAGTATTAATAAAAATTGTACCAAACTAAATGATTTATCTGACGAAATTAATAAAAAATCTTGTAGGTACTAATATCGCAAAATTGTTTGGGCTTGAACACTGCTTGACTTTTAGCCACTGAACTGTTACAGCTTTTAGCTGCATGTACTAACCAATTACTATTACTTTCACCTTAATTATCTAGTTTTTCGACTTTTTTTCATAGGAAATTTTTACAGCTGTTCATTAATACACCTATGCCCCCGTGAAAGTAAGACAGCCACAGGATCAAACCAATTTAATATTAAAATTATATGTATAAAATGTTTCATTTATTTATATAAAGTACATACAAAACAAAAATCACACTAATATTATACTATTTTATAACATTTAAGAGAAAAAAAAAATTATAATAATAAATATAATTAAATCTCACTTACAACCAAAACAAAATAAATAAAGATACCAAATTTTTTTGAGGAACCATTAAATAAATACATAAACAAAATTGTTCTAACATAAATAAAAATATAAAATAAAACAACCTTGGTTACCTATATTATTTTGATCATAATATATTTGTAAAAATGAGTTAAATCAATTCATAGTAAATTATTGCTTGTGTATAGTAATATCTAATAAAACTTAGGAATAATATATAAGTACAAACCAATCTATCATTTAATATTTTCTAATACATTTTATTTTTAATAGTACATTATACAATCAAGATTAATAATAACATTAATAATTAATGATAGTTTATCAGGTAATGTGTTAAATAATATACCTACCACAAATCTACACAAATAATTTACATTTAATATCTACACCAGATGATGCGATTATAAAATAATAACTATCAGTTTAACTATTAGTTTATTATTATTAATGTCTATGCTATATAATAGTACAATAATCTTAAGAACTCAAAGTTGAAGATAAAAAATATAAACAAATTAACCAATCTAAATTTGAATGATATAAATAAAAAAGAATATTTATCAAACATATTATATGTACGTTTTTTTTTAATACTGGTAGGATTGGAGTATGATCAAATAAGAAAGCAATAATCATTGTATTTAATAAATTTAGTTTTGATTAGTTGAAATAATTACTAAGATCACCAAAATTTAAAGTGTCTAATATTATCCAGGAAATTCAGATTACAAAACAATACTATTATAACTAGGCATAACTAGGGATTTTATTAAAATCATTTAAATGCCCTAAAAAACATGTATTATGCACAAAAAAAATGTACTAATATTTTTAATTTATAGCTATTTTGATATAATTTATAATACAATTATGGTTTGAACAACAATATACATGTTTAAGGTATCAGAATTGTAAAAAAGTTTAACAGATAGAACTGATTGTTTTGTACTTCATTAATCTGGAAATATACTTATTTATATTAAATTATACATAAATTATCATTATTTTTCAAATGTGTTTGTTAAAGAAAGAGCATCGGATAGCTAGCATCAGAAAATAATGCACTGAAATCCCAGCCTTAATAATAACAATTATAAATTCTACAGTGGGCTAGTTTGACTAGGATATTTATAAGTTTTAATTTTCAAGATAAAACAATTAAATCATTGATTATAATAAAAATATCTAAGGAATTGAAAAAACTTTAAGTTATTATGAATCAGCTGTATAAAAATCAAACTCTGTATGATGAATTATCTACATTTAAGTTTAAAAAATCTCGATAAAAAAATTCTATTTAATTCATTTTAAGATACATATATATATTAAAAATTATATTTTTATATTTTACTGCATATGATATACTCAGTTATGAATAAGGTACACATTTAAAAATAAGTAAATTAGATCATACATCATTAGTTTAACTTTCCAATTGAATGCCATTTTTCGTAGGAAATAGTAAACATAAAAATTCATATTATTTTTATAATATGATTTAGTAGATATGCTTATAAGGAAAAAATTTGCATTCAATTATAAAAGAAAATTCTTGAGATGTGATTTCTGAATTTAAAATACATTGAAATGTTAGTAACTTGGAAGTTCATGATTCATTTTGCTAAACATTGAACCAGAGTAACTTTGGCGTACAAAATAGGGCTTATGTGGTATATTGTTTCTATGGTCTGTAAAAACATTAAAATATCTTTAGTAAAAATTATTTGTTAGATACAATTTTTTTATAAAAATAATTTAATACCCTGGTGTTGTTTTATGTTTGTTGAAACATTATTTTTAAAATCATTATTATGTCTTAAGTGAGAGTCTCGAATATGTAATGTTTTTGTATCAGTTACTGCACAATCAATTTGAATCATAGTGACAAAATCCGAACCTATAAAAAGTTACATGTAAGTATCAAATTAATATTTATGTTTAAAACACATTAAATCTATTACAATATGTAATTTTATAGATTAGTTATTACCATTTGATGATAAAGTTGGAAAAACAAGTGACATCTTTGGACGAAGGGTAGTATTAGAAGCATTATGACTAGCTGGTAACAATAAATGATCACCAGAAAAAGATACAACATAGAATGTATCATCTTGCCTTTCAATGGAGTCAAATAAGCTTTCTTTACTATCTAACTTCAACTGATCAAATATTTCTATGAAATCATTGTTAGATGGAACATGCTTTCTTTTTCTATGATTTTAAAAATATTATAATTAAAACCAGAATTTTGCCATGGGTAATTTACTTAAAATGTTATGCACTCACTTAAAATTTCTTTTTTGCAATTTTTCCATTTTTTTATCTTTGTTTCTAGTAAATTCATTATGTTTGGAATGTTCAATAGTAGTGCTTATAATTGGTGGTTCAACATAAACCATTGATAAATTATCATTTAATAACTTTAAATTCTTTGGTTCAATCCATTTTCGAAGTTCACTATCAATTCTGAAATTAAAAAAAACAGATGATTACTTTGCTTCCAACTAAGATACTTAACTAACTAACAACTATGAGTATAAACACAATGAAAAGTAAATTAATTAAAAAATGTTTGTACTATTTTATAACTATATATTTAAAAAGTTTTATCAAATAGGTACCCAACCCAACAACAAAATATAATAAATGAAAATTAGTCTTTTAATAATTTGGGAAACAAATACCAAATATATACCAATATACACCGTATTTTAGATTCTGTGCAAAGCTATGAATGTATTGATTTTACAATGATTTATTTTTTTATTTTTCTGTCTGTCGTCAACATAAGGGATAGTAAAATTGAAGTCTCATTCTTGACAACAGCATTTTTTTTAATAGAAAAGTGAATCTAGTTAGAACGTTCAAGAGGTCAAAATTGAATATTCTCATTAGTTATTGAACAAAAAAAGAGAAAAAAATATTTTTGTTGTAACTCAAAAAGTACACTCAAAATTTTCACCGAATATTTATATGAACAACACTTTCCTTAAATGATAACATTTTTTTAAATATATTGACTCTTTTTGAGATATTTATAGCCTTGAGACATTTTTAGAATTTTTTAAGGTTTTAAAATTATTCTGGATAAAAACTTTTTCACTTAGTAAAAAAACTTTAAAATTTAAAGCAAGGTTCTTCATAAATTTTTTTATATAAGTTACAAAATATTAAAAATCCATAGGTATGATTTTTCTCAGTTAGAAATTCATAAAACATTTTTTTCCATAAATTATTTTTGTTTTGTATTTTTCTAGTATAATATATTTTATCGTAAAATTAGTTATGTTGTATACATAATTATTGAGTTGTAAATTGTAATAGTATACTAAAAGCTAATAAAAAAAAATAAAATACATTAGAAATTTTGAATTAAAGATTCCCCACAAATGTATCTCTTCTTAAACAAAAGTTTACTGGAAAGTAACATTAACTTTTTGAGTGATTGAATTTAAAATTTTTAAGACATTTGATATTCAGTGTTAAGGGGATTCGATACCGTCATTTTCTGTTTTTGTCTTACACACGCTTGACATAGTAATTTANGGTACCTCCATCAGTTAATATTAGAGTGAATTTATCTTTTATCAAACTTCATTCGAGGTAATACATACATTTTTTGTGGCAGGATTTTATTCATTGAATTTATATTTTTATTTTAAACTAGTTACAAGTGCGTTATTAGTGTTATTACCTTATTACCTACGTTTACGTTATATTACTTTATCAAAATGTTCTTTACTCACTTCAAAGTAAAAAAAAAAAATCGAAACAACCCTTTCAACGGACCACAATAAATTTTGTTATCCAGTAAGTTTAGTAATGCGCAATTGAACTTTATGCTCATATGATAATCGTCCATCGTGAAGCAGGTGTTAATCAAAACTTACGAAACTAATGAGAATTTCTGAACGTCTTAAGTTTGCATTCACCTAGGGTTAGTGGCGTATTTAAGAATTATTTAAGGAAGGGAATTAGGCATTTATTCATGTACACTGAAGTGAGGGATTTCGCCCCACACCACCGTTTGACGTTTCTGATATTTTCCTAATATATGCAGTGTATAGCAGCAGTCCTCGAACTTTTTTTATTCACGAAGCCTTTATATTGCTAAGAAAACCATTACGGATTTTGAATGCTCGTAAAATACATAACATGTAGGTATACATAACTCATGTACAAAATGCGGCATAAAAGGTTTGTTTATTGATTTGTTTCTTTATAAATACTATAATATTATATAATTTATAAACTTTTTTTTTTAATTGATCCTGAGCCCGGCAACTGTGGCCATTAGCTATTAGTAGGTACTGTAGGTTTTTGTATTGATGGTTTGTATGTTTTTGGTACGGTAGGGGGGAACACGTGTGTGTTTGTTTTTGGCAGAATTTCGAATGGGGCACCCGTAGGTTTCTGCCATGCCCCGGAGGTGGGGGATGGCAGCACTTGCTCTCCGGTCACCGCGACTTGTCCGGAGAAAAATGCCGCCCGGTGGCCGAGGATCGAACCGCGACCGTCTGAGTCGCAGCGGAAGAGTCAGACCACTCGGTCACCTCGTCCCCCATATAAATTTTATAGGAGGACACAACTTGTATTTGTTTTAATTCTCTGTTGAGAATCATTTGCAATGATTTATTATTGAATTAAAATATAACACATCCATTACAATGACATGTTCGGAAACTACTGTAAGAAGAGTGAGATTTGTCTACATTTTGTAAATATTAACATACTTTATAAAAGCTAAACATCTTAAGTTCAAAAATATTTATAATCTACTTTAGTAAAATAATAAATTGTACCAACCTTTTTGATTCAGATACATTTATAAATGTTGGGCACATCAATTGTTCAGTAGCATTCAATGACGAATTAGTGTCTTCAAAATCACTGACCCATAATAGATTTCTGCTATGAAAGTTTATATTTTCAATATTTTTTATTCTGTAATTTTTCCCAAGATTCATTTGCATTTCTGATTTGTTAAATTGTCTTGTATTGAAAAGCCTAAGAAAGTAAAATTATTTTAAAAATTATTTAAATTAAAAATGTTAATATAGGTCATCAGTAATTACCCTGAAGGTACAATATTTAAGGAAATCATTAAAACTACTGATAATATAGCTGTAGCTTTTTTTGCTTTTTTGAGAATAGGTCTGTCTGTTATTGAAGATAATTTGTCAAAAATTTTGAGCCTTTCCTTCAATGCTGAATTTTCCTAAATAGAAAGGAATATTGTTTTAATAAAATTAATTGTAAATACTTGTGTACTACTAAGCTGAAAATGTGTTTAATTGACTAACAATTTTCAGTTCCAAATTTTCTTTTTCCAATATAGTTATTTTTTCTTCTAATGATGTTACGTATTCTTTTTTCTTTTTACGAGATAAACTTGCTGCTTCTCGATTTCGTATCATGCGTTGATGTCGTTTTATTGCACTTAACTAATCAATACATATAATACATAATGTTAATAATTAGTAAATTAAATATAATTTGTTTATATGTGGCTTATTGTGGCGTGGTTGTTCCAATCGGTCACGCGATGGGTTTGAGAGTATGTAACCATCCACTGCCACTAGTTTCTAGTGGCAAACACTTTGCTACATATACACGAGTTTCTAACAACCGTACCAACTTTACCTTAACTTCTTACAATAACTAATAGTACCCAATGGCTTATGTTGCAGCAGGATAATTAATAAAAAATAAATAATAAAATTTTTACTTGATTATATTGCAAAGTAGTAGTAGAATTTTTAGACTTTGCCAAATCAATCTCAACTGCTGGCAATGTCAATTGAGTATTTACTTCCGTAGTACTTGTTACTAATGGTACTGCAGCTGGCATATTTAAATCAACCTGTCTTTGTTTTCTGAATTTGGTTATTTTTGAAAATTGATCTGGAGTTAGTATTATCTTTCGTGGGAAAGTCTTTGCTAAAATTTTAAAAATCAACTGTATTTAAAAATATAATTTATGTTTTCATAATAAATCTGACATTTAGCCACTAGGTATTGATCAGTATTACATGATATATGTGAAATAAAAAATTTAATTTGGCCCCCCAAGTATAAATAAAACATTTTTTTTTACCTCGTGATGTATCTTACAAGGGTTTTTGAAGTAAATGGATATTTTAACTTATTCTGGAGTAGTTTATTTAAAGTGATAAAATATTACCTATAATTAGAGCTTAATTTTAAGACTAAATGTCAGTGGACTTTTTGTCCTAATACAGTTTTTATAATACTAATTACCAAATGATTTTGAAATTGCAACTGAAGATTGATTTGTTTGATCAGTCAGCATTGAAGAAACATTAACTAATAAATGCAATAAAATATCAAAATTAAAAACACTATAAAAAAAACAACTTTAAAAATAATTTGTCAAAATATAATTTACAATTATTATTTATTAAAATATTAGTTCTAGAAGCTGCATTTAAAATTGGTTTAATTGGCGCTGGAGATATTTTCAATTTTGGAAGTGTTTGAATTCCACTCGTAGATTTTAGAGCAATTACAGTATTATTATCACGAATTGTATCCACATTTGGTAATATTATTCTCGGTAATACCTATTTAAGCAATAACAAAGTCAAGAAAATTATTTAATAAAATATACTTAAACATAATAAATATATTAAAGCAAATACTTGGTTTGAGTCAAATGATGATTGTGAATCACCACTTGGCATTGACCCATTTGAAGAAGGAGATGATGGAGGTGATGTATAATTTTTTTCCAAATCAATATCTAAATTGAAGAAATAAATTATTCTACAGATGAAAATATATTTGAAACAATATTACCATTTCCAAAACATGATTCAATGTTCCATTGCATCATGTGATCAGTATCTAGATCACTAACTCCTGTATTAAATTTAATATCATCTCCAAAATAAGGCGACAATGGTTCCATTTTAAGCTCATCAAACTAAAATAAAAAATACGTTTTAGTTAAGAGGATGTCGACCAGCATGCGTTGTCTGCGTATTACACACATATGACATACCACATTTTCGTTCACCAGATTCAATAGTTAGTTTTGATATTAGAGTGAATTGACCTATAATAAAATTTGAAGGTAAGATTATTATCTAGGGCCCCACATAAGCTTTTATTGACATTATTATTTTTAAGTAAGTTATAACCTTCTTGAAACATTTTAAAATGATCATAACTAACTTAAAAATAATATCAATAAAAGGATAAGCAGGGCTCTAAATAATAATCTTACTTTTAAATTAAGGTCAATTCACCCTAATATCAAAACTAACAATACAAAAAAAAAAACTAACAACACACTATTGAATCTGGTGAAAGAAAATGAGCTATATAGTACGTGTGTAAGACGGAGACGACACATGCGGGTACAACATTCCCTTAATAACAATTATTAATAATGCATGGCAAATAAAATGTTCATTCAGTATTAATTCATTATCATAATATAAGCCTTACCTCAAATAGTTCATCTTTAGGTTCGACCAATACATCCATCATTTCTAAAAAAAGATGTAAATACAATTTTAATTTTAGTCTTTAAAGTAATTTTTTTTTGCACAGCTTATTAATTATTACTTATTATCAATGATATTATGTATCAGTAACCAGTTTATTAATACACATTAATTAATAATTAATAAGTATTAAATAGATTTTAAAAATATGTTTAAAATTACATACCTAATAAAGAATAAAGAGGTTTATAAATAATTAAGTTATGATAGCTCCTAATTATTTTTTAAAACATTTTAAGATCCTTTAAATTAAGCCATTTTTACATAGTAATGACTCAATCAAACTGTGTACAATTTTTATTTTACTTTTATGGTTATTATTTTAATATAACACATTACAAGTGGAATCTACTTTCCTACACTTTTAGTGTTGTAATTCAGTGTTTGAATTGAAAAAAGTTATAAAGAAATAAATACACTCGCAAATTATAAGTAAAGTTTATAAAGTTTGTAACTAAAGGATCAATATTATATGTATGTTGCAATACATTTGAACATTTTTATAAGCATTTAAAATTCAAATATTGACAAAATTACTGTTTAAAAACTGTTTTGTATATAGTAAACAATTTAAAAAATCTTCAATTTGTATACCTAAGGTTTGAAAATCTAATACAAGGTTTCCCAAAAATAGTTCATACTGAAACCAAAATATCTAAAAAATAGATAAATATTATTATTTTAAGTTCAAATTTGGATGATATCTAAATAAAGAATAACAATTTTAAGTTATTTTGTTGTTATTGAAAAATATCATTCATGGGAATTTGAGAATTTTACGTCATGTACTATCATAATAAATAATAATCAAACAATTTAATGAAATTTGCAAAGTTTTTAGCAACAATTAATTTAACCTACCATATTACTAATAGTAAAACAAATTATATAGCAACCCAGACAACCTATACGAAGCAATTGGTCCATTTTCAAACTTTCATAGCGTAATTTTATACTTAAAAAAATTGAATTGTACAACAACATATAATTATTTAATGTAGAAATTAACACCTGGAAGATAATAACCTATGTAGTTGATGCTTAACCAATAATAATAAAAAAAAAAACAAATTATACTACCTACCTAAGTATGGGTAAAACTTTAATAACACTATAAATATATCACAATATATACTGAGTAATAAAAAATAGGGTGACAGACCATCTTCAATCAGAATAGTTTTTTTTGTATGCAATGATTTAAAACATCTATTATGGTGGCCACAGTGGTCAGTGACCTACTCAAATAAGGCATACACCAACTACACAGCAGGGTGATGTCCTTTATTTTTGTGTCTTGGCATATATATTTTTAAGCAGAAAAAATTCATCAATCTTCAACTTTAAGCGTGGTCAAAAGTATACTTTTTAGAATAATTGGGTAAAACAATCGAGAAGAATTAATCAAAAATTAGAAGGAAACGGGAATATTTGCAGATCCCCAATTTTTGTATAATTCATTAAGAAATAACTGCAGACAATAAATAATTCTCACTAAATATATTCATACAACGCTTAGCAGAAAGACATGACAAATGAAATAATTTCTGTTTAAATCAATATTTTAAAGTTTTGATTTTTAAATTTAGTCTGTAAACGATGGCGCTACAAATGAGGTATCTAAGATATTTTATTTTCATTTTTTAATGTTGAAATTCCGGTGACTGGAGCTACTATACTTTTTATTTAACTGGTTACCCATCTACCAGAAGTTTAGATTATACATTATTCATAAAGTTTATGAACAATTTATAAAGTTCTAGGGAGGAAGAGGAGGTATAGTTAAAATAAAGACAATAGTTCTAAAAAATAGATTTCTGATATAAGCTACTGTAGATATTCAAAAAAAAAGATGATTCGCTGACATTTAAACTGGTTCACCACCATGACAGTTACGTAAAAAAATATCAAAATTCGTTATAGGCGCAGCACGCTGCAGTAAAGTACAGTATTGTGCGTATGCGTAAAAACGTAAAATCGCAAACTTAGAGAAGATCTAATTTCTAAAATAATACTTTGCGCAATTTTGTTTTGAACTATCGTTCTTAACTCGTCAAAGAACATGTTTCAAAAAAAATTTTAAAAATCCGTTAGGTTTACTAAAGTGCAAATGTTCCAAAAGATGCATCAATAAATTATTGCTTACTAATTACCTATCATCAATTTCAAGTGAATAACAAACCTACACATTCTATCTGATTCTTAGTTCTTATTAATTTATATAATTTAATTACTATAAATAAACACGGTAAATTTCTTGATACATCATACGTAGTACACATAAATAGCAAGTAGAATCCCAATTATTGCCTACTTATTATATCCAATTAAGTTTCAAATGCATTTAAAAATGAAAAAAAATTAACAAGTCTAGGTTTACCTAAATGTACGAATTGTATTGCAAATTCATGGAATAAAAAATGTTTAAAAGTGTAGTAAATACATTACAAGTAATGTCCTTGAACTCGAGATAATATTGTATATACAGGTCAATGATCCTATATAAATCCGGATACAAGCCAGTGGCACGAGGAACACAGCATTACTGTAGTATCACTAAACTCGGAAAAATATGAGCGGCAGTTTATTCATTTTGAATTTAAAATCTAAAAACTGAATTTTATCATTAATCGACGCCTATAATTTATTTAAAAATTAAAAATTGAATATTATCGTTTATCATACAATTTATTAAAAAAATATACAATATACGACTTAATAAAAAAATCTTAGAAAGAAAATAGTTACATTGAAATATTGAACTTCGCAAAAAATATAATTATTCGTCGGTTTTACATGAGTGGGATATTTTATGAATTTATTAATATAAGTTACGAAAGTATAAATATGAACAATGAACACCATTGAGTATACAATTAATTGTTCAATAATTTTACATTTTTATTCAATACGAAAATTACTTCCTATATTTGTACATAAGAGTAAAATTAAAATGCTAAATTAAATCTTTTCGTAAATTATTCATCAATACATATAAAACAGCAAAATCCTATATTTAGGACAGTAAATTATATAATTCTCAAAAATCCATAATAAATACCAAATATTATTAGGCTAAATTGGTATATTCCAATTTATCAGATTAGTGAAAAAAAAATAGATGATTACTCTAAGGTCTATAAACAATATTTCTTGTAAAAGTAAAAATAAAATGCTTACCATATTCGTCATAATACCAAGGCAAAGTAGAAATATCGCTTTGATCTAATTTTGACATTACTTATATGTTAAGACTCGATTTAAAAGAAAAAAATAATATATATAAGTACATATATTTATAATAATATAATATGCATATTATTTTGACGGATACAAAAACTGAAAAACATAAACATTATTTAAATGCACAGTCTCTATCGAAAACTAAAAATTGAAGGATTGTCTTAAACGTTTCATATGATTATTATTATTTTTATTTATTCAAAATAAATATTAAAACTGACAACTGCTAACTGCAGCTATAGAGCTATACATTATACATAATATACCGGCTACGATAAAAAAAAAACATAGTCCCCAATGTTTTACGTTTTTAAAACATTACACACGATAGAGTTTATTCAGTGTAGCCACTTCATAATTGGCAATTATGTCATTTTTTTTGCAAAATCGTATATCAAATTATCAACTTTAATCATTATAATATTATGTCTATCCTGTAGAGTGTATAATGTAGATACGTAGATATGTAGATAATTACTAATTATTCTATAACACAAATTTAAAAAAAACGATTTAGCGGTCCGGTGCCGGTTCTTTAAAATTTCCGCAATTCCATCAAATTTGACAATTGTATTTTATATTTTAGTTACTATCTCAAATATAATACATTTCCATCAATCGACTGCCCGATACATAGGGTTGATACGATGTATTATATCAAAAAAATGACTTTACAGGAACATTTTTTTAACCTGACCAGTAGAATTGTCGGATTTGGATAACTTTTTATTTGGCTGAAAGAAGAATATCGATTTCCGATTTTTTTGTTTTATTTCAAATAATAGTATAAAATAATTTGCTTAAAAAAGCTTACATTTTTCTTATTTTTAAAGACGTATAAAAAATAATCAAAATTGGTATTTCTGTAGATAAAATATCGTTGGACTGGGTGCAATAAAAAAGATATCCATCATTTTTATCAAAAAATACTGAAATATTCTAAAAAATATTATCAATATCAAATATTGTTAATTGATAGAATTGTCTTTCCGAAGCAGTACTTACAATAATAGATGACTTTACTATATCCAATAATTTAATGATTTTCTCAACTACCAACTTTTTTTTATAAATTATAAATCTATAAAACTAATCAATAAGATTGATTATTTATTATCAGTAAAAAAGTTTATTTTACCTTTATTGCCTATCTTAAACTACATAAGACAATAAATAATTTTACATTTCTATTATATGTTTTTATTATCATTAGAAGACATGGTAGTATTTTTCATTTTTTAACTTGTAAGGACAACAAACAACTTTAGTCCAAAAATCCAAATTAAATGTAAAGTAAGGTATTGCTAAAATAATTCATGTCAAACAGGGCACAGACTCGTAGGAGCAGTCTCACCCCACATCCACAAACTATGTCATTTTACAAATCAATAATAATGTTTACAATATTGTGTAAAAACTTATAGGTACAACATAAAATAAATAGTTTCTTGGGAGTTCTTTGTATAGACTCAATGGGTAATATAAATTAACTATTAAATAGTAATAGACAACAGATATTTGTTACCTGATGAAACGCGACAGGAAGAAGGCAAAATGTGTTCGTTCGGCATCAATTGTTTATTTTTAAATTTAATTTTAACAAATTGATAGTTATTAATTGTTATATGTAATTATTGTAAAGATTCTTTTTAAAAATGTATAAAAGCAAACAAAATAAAACTATAAAATACAAAACAAGAATTATTTTTAAATGTCTACACGAAACAATAGTATAAAATTCTATTAATTTTTTCTTCGTCCACTTTTTCAACTATAAACAGACTAAATTATAGTATTAAAGTTTATACCAACGTAGTATATTATACATACTATACTATAATTATTTTATAGTTTACTGCATGATAATTTGATAACATTTGATATCAACATAAAATACAACACACATAAATCTGTCGAATACAACTTACCATAGAACCAAGGTGTTTCGATATCGGTATATACCTTATAAAACATAATAACTATAAACTCTGTGCAACTCATACCATGGTCTCAAAAATAATATTATGTGATACAGTGATAATGATGTGATAAAAAGTTTTTAAACGCCAACAAATTTCACAACTTTTCATAAACATAATTCAGAATTAAGATTAATTCTTAATACTTTTTGCGTTAGTATATTATGAATTATGAATTTCTGTACAAAGGCACTAATTTATGATGGGACAATATAGTTTTTGTACCAGATTGGTTCAAGTAGTCAGTCAGCATTCAGTGTCTAAACCTAATCAGCCATGGTAAGTACAGTAGTTTTACCTTGTTAAAGTTTCATTTCTATATAATATACCTATTGTAAACTAGTTATTTTTTTAACTCATTTTAATTATATTTCAATTCATTAAACTGAAAATGATTATCAGTAATTTGATTGATCATGTTGAACGCAAACGACACATAACATGATCAACAATGCATTACATTCAGTTATGGTTTGTTTCGTCGTTTGATTGGTTTATAACAACATGTCTTCGACGAATAAACATGATTCTGATAAAGATGATGAAATTGAACAATGTAGTAAGTATTAATAATGAATTATGTAAACATTGTAGATTTGTTGAGCACACGCATGCTTATGTTTACCAAATAAAGTCTTGAAAAATTATTGAACATAATTTAAAGTTATTTATTTATTAAATAATTGAATAAATATTTATATCAACCAACTTTTTTTTTTAATAAATGCAACTCGTCTATAATTTATCTATTAATACTTGTTTTTTTTTTTGAGGCGATTTGAAATATATTACATAATAAAATGTGTCAGCACTCAGCAATATGTAATAAATGAGATATACAATGTTCAAAAATGTTTTGAATAATCATTATACAGTGGCACAACTGTCCCAAAAATCTTAGGGAGGAAGAGGAGCTGAAGCAGTAAAGAGTTCAATACATTTTCCTAAAAAGTAACTTTTTGGAGCTTGTTCCCACCCATGTATACTTAAAAAATAAATAACAAAGTAATCATTTTAACTCTAGTTTTCTCTTTCTTTTATGATTACTTAAGAAAGTGATCAAGAGTTGTTTTAACCTTTCCTTAGCAAATTTAAAATCAGATATATGATAATTTACCAAGTTCTTAAAAATGTAAGTACATAATACAATTTTAATTTGAATAAGAGTAATTCATGAATGAATAAATCAATATAAAATTTGACATCAAAGTACAAATGGACTCACTAAATGTCTTTTGACTTATGGAGTTATGTTGATTGCGGTGCCACTGGAATATCTGTGTGTAGCATGCAGCATTCTACTTTGAAATTTTATTTTGAATTGATCTTATACGAGTTTGAAAATTATGTTATCTTAATAACTGTAACTATAGGAATGCTAAGCCCCCTCCCCCCTAAAAAAACAAATAATATATTATACATTTTTGAATTCAATGTAAAATAATCATAGTTACCTTTGGTTTAATATTAAGGTGAGGCTGTACCCCCCCCCCCCCAAGATTTATTACTAGTTGTGCTACTGGGCTAGAGTAATTTTGGTGGGGCTAAGCCCCCACCCTCTCTTTATGTGAATATAATATATCTTAGTTTGACAGCTTATTTGGCTCATTTATTTATTTTGTACTATTATCATTTATCGCTTAAGAAGTAACAACATACACCTCACAACTATGGTTAAATTGTAATTAACTTAAAAGAGACTATGTATTAGCATTAAAAAATATTTATTTTGATATCCAATTAGTTGTGAAAACTAGAACATAGGCGGGCGCAGACTTTTTTTGCAGGGGATGCCAATATTTTCAAAAATACCTAACCCAATACAAAAAAAATCACTCCCCAATAACTCTGTGTATTATAAATAAAAAGGCAATGATCAAAGGACATAATTTATAATGTATCGAATCCGGAATCATCATAAATATATGTATAATACATAAAGCTTTTAGTTATTATTTTTTATTATAAAATAAATAGTATTAGAGTTCTAATCTTCTCTCACAAAGATGCAGATTCTTAAACTCGTCAATAATACTATCTTAAATTGTGTTATAACTTATAAACAATGTAAACTATAGAAAACTTCACATAAATACATAATCAAGCTATTATGCCAACATCATGGTTATGGTATCTACTATCTATAGAAAAGATGAGCATCACAACCATAATTTCAGTGCAACTGTACTGTATTATATTCACAATCTAATTGATATTAGATATCATCTCAATTCTTCATTTTTATAAGTAAAAACCAAAATGTTTACATTTTAATCAAAATATTTACAACCATAAACTATGATAAAGATGCCATGGCATACCCAGCATCTCCTGTCCGCACGCCTATGAACTAGAACAGTTGGTGTTGTCTCTATAAAAGATTTGTAAATTCTCAACAAAAATTTATTTTATACAACTAGAGTTTCAACATATTAATATCAAGAAAGAAATGTTTTTGATAATATTAATAATTACATTTAATGCTAGTATTTTACATCTATAGTAAATTTTAGATTTTAACCAAACATGTTGTTCATTTTAATGTAGTTAACATTTTTCAAATAAGTACTTTGTGGTAGATAAGTAGTTGAATTTTCCTAAATTTATAAAAAATATTAGATGATCAAATGTTTGCAAAACCATTTTAAATTTCAAATTACGGTCGTATGTAGAAATAGTTTTTAATTGTATAATTAAACGTCAACATTGTCTTTTAAAGTATTCAGTAGCAAAACAGCAATTTTACAGTACATTTTTGGAATATAACAATTATGCTAGTAGTCTTCAGCCTTCCAAGTATTAGCATAGCCGGTTGGTTTTAGGTGCTTATCCCCTCCCCCCATTGCTTTTCCCTCTAATGTATTATTTAAATATTAAATATGAAAACTATAAAGAACTTGGTTGAATATTTTTTAACTAGTTATCTTAATTAATGTTTACATGCTATCTGAGTAGATAAATGTGCATCATCTTGTTGTATTAAAATTTAAAATTATATAATTGTTGAGCTGTATTAGTTGTCACTTAAAGCTATCAATAAAAAAAAAATTTTAAATACACATATTAAAATATTAAATTGTTTGATTGATTTTTGTTCATTATTAGCTACTTGCATGCTTTTACAATAAATCTAAAATGTACCCATCTACAAATGCAATATTTGCATAAGGAGATTAAATAGGGTTATCATCTTTAAAAGTGTCGAAATAATTTTTGTTGAAAGAAAAATTACTAAAGATGCTTCTCGTTTCAATTAATTTTCCCGAAAAATATTATCTGATCAATAATAATTTAGGTAGCATATTTTTTTTTTTATTTTTATTCTTCTAGAGTTCTAGGCATTATAGAATACGGGATAAAGTATGTCCCATTTCTTAGTAAGACAGGACGCAAGACAGAATTAGGTATTAAAAACAGGACTGTCCCGTAAAACCCTAACGGATGGCAACTCTAAGCTTAAAACATATTTGCTTTTATTTTGCATATTTTTTTTTTGATAAATTTAAATTGCATTGAGTTGGATTTTTTAAAATAAATTATGGTTATTTTGGTCATTATTTTATTTTTAGTCAAAAATCTCGTCAGTTGTATGTAATTTTAGCTTCCCCTAAATTATCTAAAAACTATTATTATTAAAACAAAAATTGATATCTTATTTTTATACACTTTAAAATATTTTTTTTTAACTTTTAGTTGTGACTACCTACTTGAGAATATTATAGAAAGTGTGTCAGTCAATTAGTCTGGTATTATACTAGGTACTACTGGAGTAACATGTAATATATTTAATATTTAATGCACCTTAACGGGCACATTATTTTGAAATGACAGAACTTTTGATACTGATTACAAAAATGAAAAAAAGAAATGTGCGGTAACAAGTAATTTATTGGTTACAGCTGATTAAAATATGCAATTTTAGTATTATGCGCGCCGCGTGACAAGCACTACTAGTACTATACAATATCCCCTCGATTTGTTGAAAGACCTGCACTCTCTGTACAATGTGATCGGGGGAGTCAATCATCCAAAGTAGACGGGTAGCATAATATAGGTGTAAAACCTTGCCAATTAAAGTGTGACAAGTAGTCTCTCCCTATTCCTGCCGGCTACGGTAGAAAAATTCGGGGCCTTGAACTCATCTCTTTGGATGAGGGTTCGGTGAATAACCTACCCTTTGGGTAGATGTTTAACTTAACGGGTGTAACTTGTATGTGAATAGCTTTGCCAGTAAAAGTATGACAAGGAGTTGCTCTTTATGCCTGCTAGCTCTAGTCACCAAACTCGAGAGTACCTATTGATACTATTAATGGGAACTTCCGTTACTTTTCCGGAGTCGTTGATTCGGTTCAGTTATACATTTTTAACAATGTAACGTTTATAAAACTAGTTACTTTTAAAAAAAAAATTGAAATATACATAATATTATATATGAGCTATTAAATATTTATAAGTAGAGCGTCCTAAAAACTATGAACTACGGAGTTCGTGCGGAATGAAAAAAAAGTCATTCGTAATAATAAAATATTTTACATTTGTTACATAGGTATATAGTATATAAATTAAATTATTGGTAGTAACTACTTAAAAATAAAAGATATTCGGTATTTGTAGTGACAATCTTTTACATTTATCTATAATTGTGTAACGTCCATACGTACAAATTCTAAGGATCTAAGATTTGTTTATGGTGAGTGGTATGTTGATAATAAAGCTTTTTAGGTACTTATCACGAACAACTTACAACACAACTTAGGGGTAAAAACAAATTTAACCTATTTTTTTAGTAGTCTACAGTTAATATGTTTAGTTCTACGTGATACCTGATATCTAATATAATTATAATAAAAAAAATCAATATACGAAACGGTTGGTGCTTCCAAGCACTCCCTAAATCCGCCACTGGTTACGCCAAAGTATTCGTTACTGAGTAACAAATACAGCAGTAATGACCAATCACTAATAGACACTATTATAGACAGTTGGTACTATATAGGTATAATTTAGTATAGACTTATAGACGTATAGTATTCATGCACGCCAGATGCAACAGTGGACGCCGCTCGAACCTCGTATCCAGTAAAATTAACAAATAATTAAATATTATCGTTAAAAAAAGGTATCGCCATAGCTACATATTATAGTAATAACTAATAATATCACAAACTTTAAACGTCTATAACTTCTAAACTCATTGTTTCCTCACATTTCTGTGCGTACTCGTAATCAGCATCAAAAGTATTGTCGATTGGTAGCACGTAAAAAAGTGCCCAATTAGTAAGATTACAATATCGAAAAATGTTAAAAGTTCTTCAAAATGTTTGCTGTATTTTAATAATAGCATGATTATTTCGGTAGTTATTATAGTACGGATTTCCGGGCCCTAAATGTATAACCTATTAACTATTATAAAAATAAGTGAAGATAACAAAAAAGTATTCTTGGAAATCTATTTTTGATAAACTGATTTCTATGTTAATATAAGTACTTACCTATCAATTGAAGAATGTAATGAAACACGTTAATATTTAATTAACATTTTTAAATTAATCATTATCATAAAATTCATACCTAATTTATCGAAAAATTTATTTAAAATAAACACCGGTATAATAAATCATAATAATCATATAGAACGTTACACTTTGCATGTGTTTTTTGATTGTCTCCTTGTTGCAATTAATAAAAAACAAACAACATAGCAAATTTACGTACGACAGTTCCAATTTTGTGTTCAGTCAATAAAGGCCTAGGGGGGAGTCAACACTGTATCCGGATAGAACGTCGTATAAATAATAAATAAATATGTTTATTATATGTTATGTTAATCTTATATATTATTATTATCTGTTTACCAAGTACACTCTTATAAATGTATCGCACAATAAAAAAGCTCTAAAAAAATTACGTACATATAAGACAATAGTCAAAAGTGAGTAGGTATGGTAGAAACTACAAATGGAAATGGTACGTTAGTAAGTATTAATATGTATTAATACATAAATCTAGAAATCTCTGTTAATAATGAAAACAACAAATAACATATTTAAAAGTTACCTAGGTACCTATCAAAGAGATGTTACTAATGGGTTACTTCCTCAACACGACATTCATGCCATTTTATTTTTGTATATATAATATTTGCTTATTGTAAATTGTAATAGTTTTATCTGTACAGACTGTAAATATTTTTATTTAATAAAAGAAAAAGAGATAAAAAGTTATCTAGCACCATAAAGCATTATGATTTGAATGCTACTATTAAATTTGTTGACAGTAAATTTTGCTTAAAATATTCTCTTAACTTATATTTACCGATCAATATTGTTTTGTTTCGAACAATATGTACATCCGTCGGAATTCTGTCCAAACCTGGTAACTCATTTAGTGCCTAGGTATATTATACCTTATAAGTACATCCTGTATCTGTATTAAATTAAAACGAATGACTAAGTATGGATAACCTTGATCATTGATACCGTAATCCATAGTAGACGTGACGTAATAATCAAATAGGTAGGACAAGTAGGTACAATACTATACAATTTATTGTTTTAACGACTTCTTATTTCCAATTACGTAGGCGCCGGTGCGCCATACACGTATTCATCGAGTATGAAATGTTGAAAACTATTTTCTTAGATTCTATCAAAAGTTAAAACTAAAATGTGTATATCGGTACGTAAAAGAATTTAGATAGTAATCAATACAGTGCGCAAACTAAAATGTCACGACAGGCTCGGCTAAGCAGTGAGCTGCTTTGAATGTGGTATGAAACTGTATGTCTTGAGTCTGAGACAGCACGTGAATAGCAGTACTATTCATTCCACATTCGTCATTACTCATTCATGTACTATACTATAATATTGTGTAGTGTGTACGGTCGTACCCCACTCACTTAGGTTAGACGCTCTATTTTTAGATTTTTTTATCTCTGTAGTCTGTGTACTTGCATCAATGGTTCACAAATAAGTAATAACATAACATTAGCTACCTATACCGTCCTATAGTAGTAAAGTGTAAAATATTAAATCTATGTTATTGTTAGTGTACTTTAAGTGTATAATTTTATGTACACTATAAATGTGATATTAATTTTTACTGTTTGCTATAAGGAGTTGTCCCGGATGAAAAGTACAAAAAATGGAATAGTAACATTGGTAGTGGTAATAAATTTGCAAGACGAGCTCGTTCCTTCAAAGAAGATTTATTGGATATTATATCATCTGCAATGCGATCGCCTAGTCATAGCGCCATCAGTTCCAGAAGTGGTTCGCCAAAAAATGGTTTGCCAAAGCAAAGACATGCTTCATCAGGAAGTAGTCCTAAACGGTCCCTTAATGACATCGACTTTCATGTTAGACAAGTGAGTTTTAATCATACCATTTATTTTTATTGAAATTATCTTAATTAGTGTTTTATTTATACTTATTAAATAACCTTATATATTATATATAAAAAATTCATATTTTAGGTTCAGATAGCCTTGAGACATTTCCTTGATGTAGTAACAAAAAATAAATTAGAAATGTTACCTGGAAATGGTACAGTAGTTTTAGAAACAGTAACAACAATCTGTGGGGTGTTTAAATCATACGATATTAATGAGCAAAGTTCCCTAGTCGTATCTGCTTTAAATCAAGTGTACCAAAGTGTAGCACAATTGATTAAGCTATGTGATGATGTGCTTATATTTGGAGAAAAAGCAATCAATACAGATAATGTATCAGATATACTGCGTTTGGTTGAGCTGGCTATTCAGGTATTAAAATAATATAGGCGCACAATTATTGTTCTGTTATCTATGTAATATACAGCTCACTGTACATTTTATATTAACTATGTTAAACTGACATTTTTGGTAAATTATAGAATTTGGTATCATTAACTAATGACAAACTTAACCATGGTGTACTTAAAACTGTGTACAAAGACGAGGATTCATTGAAACTTCCCGATGAACTGAAGCAAAGGGTTTCATTACCAGATATACCATTAACACCGAGAGAAAGAGAAATATTAGAACAAACGAGTAATCATTCCTTTGATACGGTTGACTGTAACCCTCCTTCAAAGCCACCTTTACCTGATCGGTAAGATTAATTGTGTTTTATAGTAAAAATATTGTCTAATAATTAACATCAATTATTTCTAAATAGATCATGGTTGAAAAAGACTGACCAAAATAATTCTCCTCCTCCTTTGCCACCAAAACGTCGTACTGGGCATAATAACACCAAGCATACCCTATGCAATTTATCTTTAGAGCCGTTAAGTCTTTCTGATAGGTCTTCATCAATAGGTTCGCTGGATTCAATTTTAAATGATGATGAAGTTAACATTGTTATGTGCAATGATGATAGTTCTTTTTTAACAAGTAAACCATTAATTGCTAATATTTACCAATATTTAATACTAATTATATGAATTATTAGATGATGCCAACCATGTATGTGGCTATTGTAACTGTTCTTCCAGTTCTGCTTCAGTAGACCAATGCAATGAAAAACGAATATCTCCATTTTCCGAGTATCCTCCTCAACATAGTAAGTTATCATTTATAACACCTATAACATTGTATAAGCACAGTTCAAATCAACTCTATACCTATTTTAAAGAATTTGGTTAAAATTTAAAACTGTTAGTAAAATAACAGAAAAATGATTATGTTATTCGTTGTAGAGAAACATAATAAATAATAATCAATATTATTAATTGTATACATCAACTATTAGTGCATATGACTAAATGTTATTGTAAACTGGTTCACACTTGTATACACATTTTTGTCATTTTATGCATACCTGTTCATTGTCATAGCTACTATCATCATGACGGCAGAGGACTTGTAGCATTTGCATATTTTTTTTGCACAGTCACAAAAATAGCAGAGTGCGAAACAAATACGTTTCATGCTTCCACAAAGCTAGTTTTGAAATTTTATTGTGCGTGTAAATGCATATTTTACGTTTTTTTGGTTTGTAGGGCATATTTTACACTTTATACGCTATTTTATATTTTTTGAGACATATTTTACTTGAATCGATTTTTTCCACAGTGACATTTTTATTTCAAACAATACAGTCAAAATGTTTGGATAAAAATTTGTTTATTTTTAATTTTTGTCGTTTAATATGGTTTTTGACTGTGCTCGGGCACACATTTTTCTTAGAAGCAATAACGATTTTAATGTACACTATACCTACGACATCACCACCACAGATCCGTGTGTACACCATGAGGGCTTTTATTCGATTAGGATTTATTTATAAAACGTTTCTAGACACGACAAGAATCAATATTTTAGTATTTAGTCTCAGTCAGTTCAGCGGAATTGTGTTTATTTTAAGTGCATATTTAAATTGAATATTATGGGGTTTTTTAGTGTATAAGTGCTTGCATATTTAGAGCTACAAGTCCTCTGCCCTAATCATCACTTATTACTACATTACTACATTTATTCCCTATTTATTGAAAAAATGTTTAACTGTCTGAATGCAGGTTTGAATGTCAAAGCTTATTAATATTAGCATATTAGTATATATCAAATATCAATATATATTTAATATTTTTTTAGAGCAAAAATTTGTAATTGTATCTCTGAAAGAAGAATTGATTTCTTCTCTTTAATTCAACATGTACTTTAATTATGGACAAATACCTAATTGAATTTGTGTTTATTAGCAATGGTGGAAAAGAAAACTGCATTTATTCATCAGGCATCAAATCAAGTTTGGACACATTCTAAATCCACAACTATACATCAAATCACTAATAGAACTGTTGTATCAAACGAAATTAATTGTTCAGCATCAAATGATGAAGTACTTTATTTTTTCATTTAACTTCATACATTACGTGTTTATTGTGTATTTCCTAATTGGAAGTTGTAATTTTTCTAGATTCCACCACCAGTGCCAGAAAAAAAACGGATAGTTAGGCAAAGGTTGAGGTCTACTTATGATAATTTATCTATGGATGAAATGGCCACTCAATATAACTTCCATAGAAATAACAGTCATTGTAGTATTCAAGCTTTAACACATACTGCATCACTTGATAACCCTGCAGTTGATCCTTCAAATCCACCACCTTTGCCATTGAAAAAGAAACATAGTAAGTTATATTAAAATGAGATTATATTGCTCTAAAATTCAGAATAAATATAAAGTATCAAAATATTATGGAAGTATTAATATTTTACCTATAAAAAGATCTGTTGGAACCAGATATCTTAAAATGTTTAGTGTTTTCTACAACATTAGATGTAAGAATGTTATTGGAGTACATTTATATTACAGGTGTACAATTATTGAAATTCATTATCTATATTTATTATTTAAATATTGATTATTACCTAATATTTTAATAGTTGAATAATTAATAATTACTAACTGTTTGCTAAAAATGAACAAATAAGTTAATTAAATAATTTGATTTTTATTGTACCTTAATAACAATTATTCAGTTATTTATGATTATGTATATTTGATTTCAAACATTATCATAAATGATTAAAATAATAAAAAAAATAATGATCTATGATTTATTTTAAATTGAATAATTAGGAAAATGATAATTAAATGATTTAACTCATAATTTTCTTATTAATATGATTATTATTTATGATAAATCAATTTATAGTTATTATTTTATTTCTTTAGTGTTTCATTCGGTGGCCTATTCTGGTAAGATGTTCTAAAATATAGGTTTTTTTGTGCATGTTAGTTACCATTTAGTTAGAAGAAACTATATCAAATTTAATTTAAAAATAGTTTAGAGTGAATATAGAATTTTGTTCTTTATTTAAATATTAAAAATGATTATGTACTTAAAACATTAAATTATTGTAGTAATGGCATACATGGAAATGTTTGGCAATTGTACGCATGGGAATACTACAGAATTTCTACGTCATTCTGTTCATACATACACAATGCTTCATCAAAGTAATTGGCATTCACCTCAAAAGTATCAAAGTGAAATCCAAAGTTATAGTGTTGAAAATTCTTGTCAACAATATTATTTTACCAAGTATGTAACATATTTTAAATTTTAAATTCAAGTTATTTAAATTTTAAAAAATATTTCATAATTTCAGTGACTCTGATCCACCAGCATTACCTCCTAAACGAGGTAAAATAATGACATCTTCTTATAGAGAACTGACACCACCTAATTCTCCAAATAAAGTATACATAACAGAAGTTATATCGACTCCAATTCAAACCCAGTGTTTAGAAATTCAGTAAGAGTACTAAAAATATTATTTATTTTTATTTTTTACTTTGATTTATGACCAACGATAGATTAAAGGTTGATCTGAATCAAACATTACTGAAGTCGGTGGCGTATTTAGGATTTGTCATGGGAAGGGTCCAGCTGATTTTCAGAACACATTTATATTTGGGTGTAAGGACTCTTAATTATTTATTGTAATTAAATAACATTTTATTGTGAGATTATAAGACAATATTGAATCGCCTAGGACTTAACGCCATTTTATTATTAATTGCATCCACATTGAAGGGTATCTCCCAATGAATAAGACATCAATGCCAGTCAATTTAGTCTATCCTAAGTATAAAACAAATTTAAAATATACCGTATAATTTGGTTATAACTTTTATAACAAATATATCCTAAATAACTTCATTCATAGTTGATCTAAGATACATTTTTAAAAAAGGTTGAAAAACATCTTTTGGGAGTAGCTGTAGATACTGGCATTGTAAATTGATAACAATTGAAGCAGCAACATTTTTTTACAAAACCTTTTGTATGATAAAATGTATTTTTACTAATCATGTGCAAACAAAATTTAACATATACAAGATCAAGTCTATGGGAGGGGTCCAGGTTCTAAGGGCCCTCCCCCCTTAAATATGCCACTGACTGGAGTCAATTTCCTAAGTAGTTATGGATATTTTTTACTCTTAATAGTACATGAGGTTATTTATTTTATTGATTATTATTAACAGATTTTAAAGACAAAGTACTAACAAACACTAATTGTTAAGTGAATAATTTTTAGTTATGTTTTTGATTTGTGTAATTATTTTACAACCTACTCCATGCTTTCCAGGGATATTACACCAAGTACTACTGAACAACCTCTACAAACTGATATTAGTGAAGTTAACATTATGGATGATTTAAATGTATCTCAATGGCTAGTATTTAAAAAACCAGAAGAAGATGGACCACTTGTTCGTGGCGGACATGCAGATGCTCTTGTAGTTCATGCTACAAATGCAGTTAAAAATGGTTAACATTTAAAATTTCATTATAAAAAGTTATTAAGTGTACACTCATTATTTTGAAGAGTTTTAACTCATTTTAAAATCCATACAATTTTATATTCAGATTATTTTTTGGAATACCTTTACTCATAACTATTGAACTATAACTATACTTATAACCGCAGTAAGAATTTTCTACTAAAAAAAAGAAAAAGTATCACAATATTCTATATAATATGAAGTAAAAATATGCTACTATTAAAAAAAAAAATTGTTGTTTAATTATTATTTATTTATTAATTTAAAATAAATTAAACTGAATTAGGTACCTACTTAATAAAAAACAATTCATTTTTTTAGTGAAAGTGTTTAACAAATGATTGATTGTATGTTTTCTACAATGTATTAACCTCAATGGTTGTAAAATATTACTTTTCCATCAGTAAAAAAAACCTCCGTGTTTTGTTTGCCGAGGAAATATATTGAAAAATTGTATGACAAAACAAATTATTTATTTATGGCATATTAACGAAAGTATGGACTTAAAGACATTATGGAGTAAAAAGTGATCAATGACTGATATATTATCATGGGCAATTAAAAATATGATTATGAAAGTTCACTTCCTGTTAAAAACTAAAATCAATATAAGTTCCCTGAAAAACAAGAGATTTGTGGTTCACAAAATTTATTATTAGAAATTTTTACGTAACAAAATATTTGCTTACACCTTTTTTAGAACTCTTTGAAAAGAGTGTATAATTTATTTTCACTTCAATATGCAATAATTATTAAATGTCATTAGCCAAAACTATTACAGTTCGTAAGAATAACTATAGAAAATCCTATAAATAATTAAATACAAATCTGTGTTCTACTTATAATTTACTATTTACTCGTTCAAAGTTTGATATTATATACCAACAACAAAAGATATTCTTTTTTGGAATATGAAATTAAAAATCTATGTTGAAAATCTCATTGATAAAAATAAATAAAAAAAATAATTTAGACAAAACATTGTAATAAATGTGGTTTTAAAATGACATCAAAAAATTATATAGAAATAATATTTTTCAAAAAATCAAATAATGAGTGAAGACACTAAATGGATAACCTTGTATGTATTAATTATTTATATTTTATATTTTTACCATTACTTTAGATTTCATGTATCAAGAAGCGTTTCTTACAACATATAGAACATTTATATCACCTTTAGAGTTAATTCAAAAACTATGCATGCGACACCAAAGGTTCCAGAACTCTGGTGATTTGAATAGGCAGAGAGCTGGCCGAGAATCATTTTCTCTATTGGTTAGAGTAGTTAGTGATTTAACGTAAGTAAATATAATGTTTAAAATTATAAAAACAATTATTTAAAAGGTTCAATTGATTATAGTTTAACAGACTTAGATAATGAAGTGCTGCAAATTCTTATGAAATTTGTATATCAATTATTATGTGCTGGGGATTTAACCATGGCAAAAGCACTAAGAGTAAAACTTTTAGAAAGGTATCAAGCGAAATTGGTGCATAATACTTCAATTAATGCCTTGTTACCATCTCAAAATATATACACTCGTCAAGCCACTTTATTAGACTATAAGACAGAACTTATTGCTGAACAAATGACTATGTTGGATTCAGAACTGTTTATGAAAATTGAGATACCTGAAGTTTTAATTTGGGTTAAGGAACAAAATGAAGAACGTAGTCCAAATCTTACAGAATTTACAGAACATTTTAACAAAATGTCATACTGGTATGTATGATCTATTATTTTTGTTCTACTGGGTGATTCACCAAGTGTATTCACCCCTATTTTTTCCATTAATAATATATTTATTGAAATTCTGATTTAAGTTCTAGCTTAAAGTATGCTTACCTAAGGACTATATTTTCAAATTTAGATTTTTGATATCGTTTAAGAAATGTTATGTTAATCTTGCTGACTATGACCCTTGTGTGAACTTTTTCAAGTAAATTGTTTGATAAGATTTATAGATTTTGATAATTTTAATATATCTGAATCAAAATTCAAATGAATAGTTTTCAAAGAACTAGGATGATGAGTCCATGATATTGTGTTTGGAATGAACGCACGTTCATTTTTAGTGAACGATCACATACATCACTTGTTTTTATTTTAAAGAATTAGTACTATTTGTAAGACTCAATTTAGTTGCTATATTATGTTTAAAATATATTAATTAGTTACATTATGTAATAATATTTTTTTTTTTTATAATTCATATGATAAAAAATTAAACAAAGTATCTAGTGAATGCATTCATTTTTTCAATGAATATGAACTCATTCATTTGAAAAAAAAAGTTTTTTAAGGATTAAATGTAAACAAATTCATTTTTTAGTGAACATTCCAAACACACTAATTTGGAAGAGTAGGGGTTATTAATATTTTAAAATGTTATGTCAATATTTTATAATTTGTTATAGGTGTTTGTATAATGAATATTGTAAATAGTTACTAGATAAAATATTATGTATATTTTATATTTTTGTTAAACCATTTTTAATGACCATTATTCTTAGAATAACCATTATAAGAACTCAAAAATTACTTCAGCAAACTTTGATTTAGATACATAAAATTTTTTTTAAAAAATGTACAGCAAAAAAGTTTGTTTCTTCTTTGATTAAAATAAGTTGGTGTTGACCCATAACATTTCTTAAATTGATTAAAAAATCTAAATAATTTATAAATATGGTATTTAAGTATACTTAAGAATTCCTTCAAATACAATTTGAATAAATTCATAATTAAAGGAAAAATCCGTGTGAGCTTGTTTTGTGAATCACTCAGTATATCATATTCATAGGTAATATATTATTTTTTAGGGCGAGGTCACGCATACTAGAACAAAATGAAGCTAAAGAACGTGAACGCTATGTTTTGAAGTTTATCAAGATAATGAAAAGCTTAAGAAAAATGAATAATTTTAATTCATATTTAGCCCTTTTATCTGCTTTAGATAGTGCACCAATAAGACGTTTAGAATGGCAAAAATATATAACTGAAGGATTAAAAGAATATTGTGCACTGATTGATAGCTCATCAAGTTTTAGAGCATATAGACAAGCTTTAGCTGACACAAATCCTCCTTGCATCCCTTACATGTAAGAGAATTTAATACATTTTAATATATTACAATTTAAATCTTATGATAGTATTAAAATAATCAACTAGCATAAATTATTATGTATATGTTTAGACTAGTTTATTAGTTTATTACTTCTTGAACAAACCATTTTCAACCTTGAAAATAATATTTTTTGTTTTACAATTGTATGAATATATGTACAGTACAGTATACTGTATTGTTATCGTAACTACCAAATTCCTTCTTCAGATCTATCTATATTTTATATTTTGTTTTATTTTTTGAACATGTCCAAGAAGTTATATCCTCTAAGATTTTTAAAACACTCAACATTTCTTCAAAATTAAAAAAATGTTAGGCCCTAGTTAAAATTCTCTCCTTGAAATTTTATGATTTGACAATATTCATTGTAATAATAAATAAATAAAGGATTTTTCTGAATGAAAATTTGCTATGTTATGTGTATCCTCTTATATTCTATCCTAATACAAGTATGCAAAATTAATCATTTGATAGTCGTTGCAAAAGTTTTTTTCCAGCCCATAACTTTGGATAACTCACAGTGACTATTTTGTCATACAGTTTTTTTGAAAGTATTATTTGAAAATTGAAATAAAATTATTGATATTTGCAATAATATACCCAGGTATACATATTCTGATAATTTAAGTTCGCTTAATAACATGTGACTATGATAAACCATAGTTATAATATAGTACTGGGTCTGATTTACAGAAATGAAATTAACAAAGAAAATATTATCTTTTATATTTTGTATTAGTTACAATAAAGGGATAATTCATTTTTGCTACAGTAGTCCAACTTACATTAACATAAATGCCTATCACATTGAAATACTTGACAATGAATTTATTGTTTTATTGATAGTTAAGTATACATCAACATTTAAAAAAACTTTTTTATTTCAGAGGACTAGTATTACAAGATTTAACATTTGTACACATCGGAAACAATGATTATATATCAGACAATATAATAAATTTTTCAAAAAGATGGCAACAGTTTAATATTGTTGAAAATATGAAGAGATTTAAAAAAGGGTAAAAATATGTTATTATACAGGATGTTTTTGAAATGGATGAGGTCACTGGTATATGCGTACTCAATGTGGTAGCCCAATGAAGATTTTTTGAAAGCTAATAAAAATGATGAAATAATAACAAGACCAAGATTTATTGCCATACACTTGAGTTATGTTTTTTTTAGTGATAACAAGTTACATCTGAAAAAGATAACATTTTTATTAAGTATATATTCTATGCTTACAAATTTGTTAATCCTAGATTTGTTATTATTTCAACAACTATCTGTCAATGTAAAACACCATTAATTACTTAATTAGTCATGTATATTAAATGACAACAAATAATTATCACCACTGTTTATCTTAGTGTCCTCGTACAAATCAATGTTTCACACCCCTTATTTTTTAGTCGGCAATTCGAGAGTGAAAAACGAGCAACAAGCACGAAAACTATGTGACGTATCGATTTGTACTGTTTATTTTTACATTTAAGATAATGTTTTAAAAATAATTTGAATAAACCCAGATTTTGGAGATAATAACCTATGTATACATAGGCATATACTAGTGACCTCATCCATTTCAGAAACTGTATATTGGACTAACGAATACTTATTCCAAAATATTTTTACAGATGCTACAATTTCAAGAAACATGATCATATCATTGCATTTTTTAACAATTTTGATGAGTTTCTATGTGAAGAAGCTATGTGGCAAATCAGTGAAGGCATAAAGCCAAGAGGAAGTAAAAAAACTACATGAAAGTATATTTAATAAAATATATTAAATTTATATAGCAAATGATGTTCAAAGCAGTTGTAAGGAATTTTTTGGTTTTTACAATGATTTTGTGTTTTTCCAAATGAAAACATAATTGTCCACGGCAGTGAGACTCATATAGCCTCCTCGATTATCAAATATCTATTGCAAAGTGATAAAATTAATTTTTGTAAATGTTCAGTAGTTTACGGATGATTTACCGTGAAATTGTTAATATTTTATATATTAGTTCTCCAACTTTTTCACAATGACAAACAAAATGCATCTTATACTGTACTACAATTAACAAAAATTGCAATGTTCAGTAAATTATTCACAACAATTTTAATTTCCCCTATGAATTTATGACTTACTTTAGTTGACTTTTCAATTGAATTTGTTCATAAGTATAAATATTTTAAATATTAATGTAAGGTTAAATCAGCCGTTTTTAATTTTGAATTTGTTATTCACAATTTTTATAAGCACTTCAAATTTGAAAAATAACATACACACTATACTTACACCGTGCACCACGTTGAATCATTATGTAATCATTGCTATCATATTTGGAAAAATAACAACATGTAACTCCATCATAGTGAGTGAAATGAAACAAACTCATGTCCATCCAATCTGCTTTTAAAATTATTATATTTTTGGTAAATTTGGAATATCTCATTAATTTGGGTACCTAATATATACTTGTATTATTATTAAAATTAGATCAAATTTTAAAACTAACAATTAACAAGGTCTTGAACAAGATAGATTTTAGTAAATATCTAGTCATTTTTTTAAAAAAACTTTATTTTATTAAGCTATGTTTTCTAGTTGAAATTTTATACATGATTTTTTTTAACTATTAATATTATTATTAGATAGTCTTATTTTTATTTATGTATAGTAAAGTTTATTTATTTATTTTTATTTTATTCAAAAATATTGAATAAATTATTACTATGAATATTTATTAAATTCACTAAATGTATTTACAACATAGTACTATCATTTGCAATTGACATATTTATTTTTTATTTTTATTTATGTTTTAATTGTTGAATACAATCTAGACCAGGGGACTTCAATCTTTCTACCTAATGCGGGCTATAAGATTGAGGGCCGCATTCCTAATAAAAACATGTATTGATTTATTAAAAATACATGTTATGCTTAAAATATGTTAGTGATCCTCAAATAAAGACCCCTGATATTATGATCATGTTAAAAAAACAATATTTAACAAATCCAAAGCATTCTGAACAAATAATTGTATTATTTCTGCCATCCTTACTTATCTTTACAACTTAATGAACTTATTATCTTAGAAAAGAACCACCATAAGTGTTAATGTTTGATTTAACAATAGAATTGAAACAATAAACAAGAATATTACATTAATTTAACTAAAATTGTATAGTGACTTGAATTAAATCAGTACCTATGTAATATTATATTATGTAGTGTAATTCAAATGTTATATTTTACAATTTTTATTTATAAAATATTAGTTTTAAAATAAAACCAGAAAATGTCAATTGTTGAGAATAAACAATTTATGAACAATACATTTTACCTCTTTAAGGTAACCTCAATATTTACTTGATGAAAATATAATAGCATTGAACAATTTTAGTTCCTATTTATTTTATTTTTTATTTTTTTATAAAATGATTATTTATTATGTATAATACTTAAATACAATTAAATATATACTATATGTTTAAAAATCTGATTAATACTAAAATTTACTGTACAAAAATTGTAAACCAATAAAACCACTATAGACATAATAGCCCTAGAAAAAAAGGATGGAATAATTGTCTCACATTACTATTTATTTATGCAATTCATGAATAATAAATAACCAAGATTGAGTTAACATCTTTTGAAAATAATTTGTCCATACGTCTTGGCATAAAATGTATTCAATTAAAACATTATAGCAAAAAAATAACAGAATATATAAGGCATTTTAAATTATATTTGTAAAACTATGCATAGCATTAATTTAAAAAAAATATGTGTTAGAAATAAAATACTAATATATTCACAATTAAATACTATACCTTAAAGACAAATATGGTGTATTAAAGGTGAAATTGTTGTATATTTACGTATTCGTTTAATGCGTTTGGGTTATAATATAATAACTTAATAACTGAATAAGGAAATATGTTCTTTCCTAAACTGATTAAACGTTTTCATTTGTTTTGTCATTTTTGCTAAATTGCTTTTAGTATTAATTTCTGAATTTGAACAATAAACATTTGTTAAAACAACATTAATTTAAAAGTATTGGTCTATATCATCTTATGCCCCCTATTAAGTATTCAAAATGGCATATCTTATACTTTAATATATTGCCACAAATTTGTATTGTTTGTTATTGATCATATCATTAAAATAAGACAAATTGATACATTTTATTTAATTATAAATTTAATTTTCACCCATGCCATTTCTTCATTCAATTATGAAATTAAAATATATATTAATGATGTGATCTATATTGCTACTAGAAAAATGTTAGATTTAAATAATTGTTTATGTAACCCAAATGTAAAATTATTGAATTTAACTTATTTCAATATTACTGTAAAAAATTATGTACAATCTACATTTGGAATAGAAGTACACCATTAGCCATTACATATATTATATTATGTATTAAATGTATAATGATATATACTAGTGACAAATGTATTTAACTTTGTTGTTTTGACCGGCCTTTACATAATTTATGTAGCAGTATTAATGTGACTTAACATTTGAAATGCAATTTTTTATGATGTAGTTAAATATACAAAAATATATCAATAACATGTATATTAATTATTCCTTGTTAAAATAAATTGTATAGTATTACGTTTGTAACTTGTTAAAAAAAATAAGTGTTATAGGTATGCAATATTTATTTATACTAGAATATTTAGTTGAAGCCATTTGTTTATACAAGCTCAAAAAGAGAACTCTTTTAACATTTTTATTTTTTACCTACCTAATGACATTAAATAATTTTCCTAATTTTTTT
The DNA here is from genome assembly GCF_001856785.1 of Myzus persicae. Taxonomy (NCBI): domain Eukaryota; kingdom Metazoa; phylum Arthropoda; class Insecta; order Hemiptera; family Aphididae; genus Myzus; species Myzus persicae. Next base: position 141,395 of record NW_019102916.1, on the reverse strand, counting down.
GTAGTTGATCAATATACAAAATAAACAATTCGTGTAATAAAAATATCTAATTTTTAATGCATTTACGCGACAAACTATATTATAGTGTAAGATTTAAAAAAAGTGATTTTATAAGTGTTCTGGTACTGAACTATTTCAGTAGAAACATTAGCAAAACATTTTCCATGAAGCACCTTTATAACTAAAAATTGAGTTTACATAGTTTGAAGAGATCATTTTTTGATTTTTCAATAGTTTTTCTAAGAATAACAATAATACAGGTATCTAAACAATAACCAAAACAAATGTCAGAAAATCTTGAAATTTATTTTTGAATATATATTTAATGTCCAATTATAGTTTATTTACGGAAACAGCAATCTCTATAACTCAGTTGATACTTTATGCATATTTTTGAATACAGTACTCAGAATATAAGTAGTCTACTAGTCATAAATTTCTCTGACTTTTAGCTTCGTATGTACAACACATTTTTAATAAAATGCTTGGGGCGGTTAAATTATATCAAGTAATTTTGATGTATCACCATGTATTCTAAAGTGGAGCTCAACTGTTAAACTAAATGGTGAGTATAAACATAAACTTAATTGAACTATTATTAAAGGAAATAATTAATAATTAGTAAAAATACAGATAAAAAGCCTAATTTGAAATAGCTTTATATTGAATTTAGTGTACAATAGAATGATTTGAAAAAATTAAACCAATCCGAAAAAGGTATTAAAAATGAAAGATTATTTTAAAAACAAACTAAGTTGTGTACACATGCACAAAATGAATCATGGATTTTTTTTTGCTATTATGTCAAATGTTATCCTAACTATCTCCTAATCATCTCCCAGGTATCCTCTGGTATATTTTATTTTGTAATAGTAATAAAAATAGATTAAAAATTAAAAAAATTAATAATTCCCTAAAAAGTAAAAACTGGTTTTTTTAAGCTGCCGCATAAAATACACGAGTTCAATAAATTGTCAATCTCTGGAATTGATGGTCAGCAGTTTTATTTCCTAATCTGAAAATGAAATTCAATAATATACATAAAGTATTGCTGAGTTAGTTAGTGTTCCCTGTTTCCTAGGACACATTTGAGTATTCCTCAATATTTTATGGTTATTATAAACAAGGTCGGAGTGGTGTCAAAAGGACCAGTCTGATCAAAGGGCTCTTTCTAAGGTTATAGTAAAAATTGTTAGTTCCGCTCTCTACTTCTCTATATTTGTATTTAAATAAGATACCGATTATATGGAATGAAAAAAAAATTCTTATTATAATGATAGACATTTCAGATAAAGGCTTAATATTTTATACATATATATACTAATACATATTATTTTATAATATAGGTGCTACAAAATTATTATTTATAAATAAAATAATTTATAACAATTTGTTTGATCTTAAGAGAATGCTACACCTGTATGTGTTGGCTCTTCTTGCGCTGGTAAGAACCACTCAGGCTGTGATCTAAGCCAAGGGACCAAATGTTCAGACTATAAAAAGGAGAACATTTACGGTGCAGTGCAACATTGTTTTTATTTCTTCAACATCAAAACTCAACATTTTTTTATTAAATTTGAGAAAAATCAAAAATTATGAATTTTTAAAGAATAAGAACTTTTTTCTTACCTACTTGTGATATCAAAAAATAAAATTGACCTTGCATAGTAATGCATTACATAGTAATTGTTCTCCTCTTTATAGTGTGAACATCATTTAAATTTAAATAATTAAGAAACTTAAATAAATGGCTAGTTAAAATGTATAATTTAACTTAAAAACAACAGTGTTTAAAGTTTATTAAAACGATCCTCGAGCAAAATTATTATATATTACGATTCAGACATGCAGTTGTTGGATATACGTTCAGACGTCAGGTCATTTACTAAGACTGACAGTATTTAATATGCGTTTTTGAAAAAAACAGTAAATTTTAGTAATTTTAACAGAAATGTGTATTGTTTTAAGTAAGAACCTTTTAATGCCACCCTCAGGGTAATATCACCCTACAATATTATATTAATAAATAATAAATAAAAACGTAATAATAATAATAGCTATCTGGTAGTTACCAGTAATACAATTTTAATATAGATCTAAATTCATCTGAACAAATAAAACCATTCAATTCTTCAATTAATGGAAAATAATTGACAAATATTGACCCCCAAAGCAATAAGGGAAAACGATTTCACAATATATAGTAGTAATTCATAAATATATAATACGGACTAAAATTGACAAGATATTGGCTAGTGACTGATTCTTCTTAATTCTTAGAAATAATATCCATTTTATTTTATAAATCTAAAATTGATAAGGAGCCCTTAAAAATGTTTAGACATGTTTAAATACAGTAAATAAATAAATGGCAATCTAATTTAAGTTTAAAATATGAACATAAAGTTTGGGGGCCCAAACCAGCCGGGGGCCCAGGCCAGTCCGACCCTGATTATAAGACATATCTCTAATGATTGATATTAGCATAAGCTAACAACTAGAATTTACTTATTGTCCACCATTAAATTTAGCTATTTGTTAGAGTTACACTTCATAAATATTATAAAGTTACACAGTGCTGGTGCTAGATTTTATAAGGTTTTCAGCTGAATAGTTTATAGTATATACCAGGGATGGCAAATCCATGGCACGCAAACATTTTTACTATTATATATTATATAATATTGTAGGACTTTTTTTTTTTTTTCGTTTTGCAACCGGCGGCGCTGCAGGGACTGCTTGTGCATTATAGAACCTATAATAACCTAAACTAACCTTTTTATACTATACATTAATCATACAATCAAATTATAGTATAACAAAATATAATATAAAAGGTTTGCCATCCCTGGTGTATACACAACAATTATATGATTTTTATACTGTAACAACTATTATGTAAAAATATAAAATATTTAATATTATGACAAATACTGAGTACTCGTGAACATTTTTCTCGTATAAACGTGTGATTTTTGACAAGCAAGTCCACTTAACGTGCAAATGAGGGCATGGCTTCTGATTTTTTCTTAGTACTTGCTATGCATATCACTTAAAATAAATTAAAATAAAATAATCAATTCGGGATGTTCTATTAGTAAGGTTTATCTATTTATGTTTTATTTGAGATACAATGAAGATAAAAAAAATAAACATCTTATAACACAATATATTAAATATAAAAAATAAACGAAATATAAAATTAATTATTAACATACTGACAAACAGTTATCTATATGATCATCCAATTCTATAATATTTTTAAATACTTTTTCACAGCATGGGCATTTTAAATTATTTTTATCATGATTTGGCTTTAGTGATTCTGTTGACATACAAATATCTAAATGTGTATTAATATTGCTTTCTTTGACCATTTTATCACAACATGGACAGTTTATATAATTAGTATCATCAGGAATATTATCAGTGTCATTCTCAAACACATTGATCAACATTTTACAACTATTTAAATGCTCCTTCATTAAGGATCTATCAACTGTATCATTGCAAGCTGGGCATTTACACATATCATTAATTTCATTGCCAAACATCTCTCTCAACTGACTACATTTTTGTAAATGATCATTCAACCAGTCTGTTAACTGATTTTCATTACAAATGGGACATGGAGTTAATTCATCATACAACTCAGCTACCTCTTCATCACTAAAATCATCTACTTTACAAAAATCATCCAATACATATAAATTCTTTTTAACATTTTGTTTATCATATTCATTAGGTTCAGAAGACATTTTGGCATTCTTATCATAAACGTCCTGTGTGGGTGAGTTTGACTTGTTATTAAACTGAAGCTTTTGATCATTTTTTTTTGATCTAGAATGTATTTCAGAACCATCATGATGAACTTTGCTTGTTGGAGAATCCAATATTGTAATGAAATTTGTAATTTTATTAACAGGTTTAACATCCAGTTGTTTTTTAACAGTTGTTTTTTTTTTCAATCCAAACCCTTCAGGTTCTTTGATTTTAGTAAAAATTCCACCGCAAGTGGCTTGATGATGAGTCCACCACCTATCGTATGGCCCTGGAGCGCGGTTCATGCACCTTTTTACAGATCCATAAAATGGCCTCTTATATTGACATGGCCCATTACATTTCCACTCATGTACTTTGTACACCTTAACTTCTTCGTTAAAACCATGATAAATTGTTATTTTAGTACCAGCTGCTACATTTATTCTGTACATATGTTTACAAAACTCTGGCCCATGTCCATCTCTATTGTTATGATCTTTGTTATTTGTAAGAAACAAATATGCATGAATCATTTCATGTAATAATGTTTCAACTAAATCCTTTCGAGGCCTGAGTTTCAACAGTGGTTCACTTAGACTTATGGAACAAAACCCATTTTGATATCTACATAAACCAGCACAGACTGTCATCCTTTTGCTCCACTGTATCATGACTGAGTTCAATGTACTCCAAAAGTACTGTCGATTAAATGCTAAAAATAGACCGTGTATGTCTGGATTTGGATCCAACATTTCCCAAGAATGGTCTACTATACTTTCGGTAGCCTCTACGTTTTTAGGGCATGGCTGTTTAATTGGTCGAGATACATTATCAATAGCATTACGCTTTTGTTTTTTAACATTGGTATTTATATCAGTTAAATCAATTACACTATCACTACTATAGTTGGCAGCCAAACTGGTTGTAGATTTTGTCACATCTATGTAGCAAAGATCCCCGTCATTTTCTCCGAAATTGGCCAACTCGTTTTGCAATTGTAGAGCGAATAAATAATCATTGCTTGTATCCATTTCAGAATATTCACTATATAACAAAATCAATGAATTTTTGAACTAAATTTAATATTTATAACTTACTATATTTATTTTAACATCTGACCATGACCGAAATGCTGGATCATCAACTGACTGTGTACAGTGTGAAATTAGTAATTACCATTGAGATTATGAATAAGACATAAGTACTGACTATTAACCACTGAATACTGAAAATCTGAAAAACACGAACTAGTTAGATGAAGAAGACGTCCAGTATGGTATAATCAAAATTCCTTTACTTAAATAAAACAGTTATATATTTTAAACTTGATAGTTGAAACGTATGTTTTGACAGGCAAACATGTGTTTTTATCACGTCTTCTTACGGACCACTATTTAAGATAGTGCACTGATACTGCAGCAACTATAGACCTTATACTTGGTATATGGTAACCCTAGATCATACACAATGTATAATATACATATGTAAATGATCTAAGTCGCACAACGAGCAATAAATATTAAATAATATTTTATCAGTGCCAAATGTTCTCATCAAGTTGCACAAGTCGTGTCACGTAGTAAACCCACATAAAATAGAAGAACTTTGAGCACAGAATAACACGATTAACGATATTATAATAATTATATTAAATAAACTGATTGCTATTTTTAATCGTGGCACAGATTAATTTATCTGTATTCTGTGGACCTGCGGTGATTTCGTATGTGCATTGTGCAACCACGATTTTAGTTATATCTTAATCGTGTTCGCGAGTACCTTATATAGTAATTAATATCACGATTTAAGATAGTACTATCCAATAATTTATTATTCTGTGGTTAATACTTAATATAGACATCAGACCTTAGATCACATGATTATTGTTTAGACTTTATGATCTAAGCATCAAACTGTGTAGTGAACAATGAACATATAAAAAAAGTCGTGTCATACAAGAGCTCCATAGTGGCTATGTTGGCTATATAGCAGTGTACTATACGTAGTAGCCATGATTTAAGATATACCTGTATAAATTGTGGTAGAAGCTCTGCTGCGCTGGCAGTAGAGGGTGCTAGTAAGACGTGACATTTCGTAAAATTTTAAAAGAACATTCGACGACGCTCAATTTTAGACCTTAAAGTATAAGTATAACTCAGTATATGGTCTGTAACGCGGTGATCCTATCATGAACATTAGAGTTAATATTAATTAATTAATACTCATATATATATACTATACTAAGTATAGATGTAGATCTGTGAATTTAACATTAATGTTCATGGATCCAATAAAAGCCATCGTGCAACCATAGTATCTATAGTATCCGTGTTCAAAATTTGACAAAATTATAGACCTTGTAGTAAAAGGATAAAAATAAATAAATTATAAATTTCATAAAGATAAAACGGATATATTGTGTTATAGAAGATTTCTTGTAAGTCATCTGGTAAAACTGTAAATAACGAAAATGATAACAGCGTGTAACAAAATGTTGGTCATAACCACGATTAAAGATACACCTATATATATCTTTAATCGTGGTCATAACACAAGACATAAACAAACGTTTTTCATTAAAATCGCGTGGCAATTGCCGTTGCTTCTACGAGTTCTGCTTCTGCGAGTCTTAAAAAAAGTTTACATTTTCATTATTCTTAATGTCATTGTAAAATGGCATATTTTAAAAATTTGTTTCTAATATTTTAATCATAATAACGAATTTATGCAATTTAACAAATATAATATACATGTAATTTTTTAATTCACTAAAATACTATTTTTTTTTCATTTGAGATAGGTAACTGTATTGAGATGCGTGATGCTATTTTTTATCTTGTCTATTCTTGTATTTTAGGCCATTCTAAACCTCTGAACGGAAAATGTATACATTCGGTTATGGTAAGTTTTGGGAAGAGATTTGTCATTCGATATTTTCAGTTGGTAAAATCTGGAAGTTGCTACAGACTTTGAAACCCCAATGCGTAATGTAGTAAAGAGAGTTTTACCCGAATGTAGACTGATAGGATGTTGGTCTCATTTTAGCCAGGTTCGTATATTATATCCTGTAAAGTTATTTTTTTAGTATAACTTCATGATTAAAATCAGTGTTTGGAAAGAACGTCGTTCATGAACGCAACGTTCACATTCATGTTTACTGAACGATACACAAACGTCACTTGATTTTTTTCAAATTGAACTTGAACAATTTATTTTTTAATAAATTTGAATAATTTTTAACACTTAATTTACTTACCATTTAATAAATATATGTTTAAAATGTACTGATTAATTGTATTATAAAATAATATTTTCTTATTATACCCAATTCCTTTAAAAAAAAATTAAATGAACGACCTAGTGAACGCATTCATTTTTTAGATGAATGTGAATGCATTAATTTGAAAAAAACTCGAACGTGAACGAATTCATTTTTAGTGAACTTTCCAAACACAAATTAAAATAACTTATACTATCATGTTATTTTATGTTTTAAATATTTTACACTCCAAACTACACCTAAACCAAAACCCTCTTATTTTTCGCATGTCTTCTTTACCCATCCCCAGCAACCCTCCTAGAAGGTTAAAGAGAAAATGGCTAAGAGACACCCTTGCCTAACACAAAAAAAAAAAAAAAAAACGCTCACCATTGAGATCCCATCATTATTAGGAGATACTGTTGATGGACGATTTTCACCCCTCAAGTCATTCAATGCATGTATTTTACTACCGTATTATACAATTTACTTATTGTACTACTTGTTGTATAGATTGTAAATATTGCATTAAAAATTAAAAAAAAATATTTTAAATATATTAATTTATTTGATTACAGAGTATTGTACAATTCATTCAAAATCATAATTTGGTTCAGTAGATGGTTCAGTTAGTATACAATAATCATATGAATGGTGATTTAAATTTTTAAAAAATTAGTATATTACAATTCAAAAATAAAATACATAAATATCTATTCTCACAGGTTATAGCATTACCTCATTTGCTATCTATAATGAGTCCAGACCTCTCAAACATTTTCCACATTGTTGAAAGTTTCATGGCTGTACAAGAAATGGCAAGCAGTTTGGACATACCTGTAGAGTGTAGATCTTGAAGATATTTTTGAATATATTCAAACTTTCTGGTTGAATATTATTCATCCAGATGGATTTTCTGTTTTTGGACTAAATATTCGGATCAATAATTTTATTGAGAATTATATCATGTTGAAAACCTCCATTGGCCAACATCCACTGGTTTGGACTTATTGATGTGATTTGTTTTTTTCAATATTTCAGTACTTAACTAATTTAAATTTAAATTATAGGTATGTATATCGACCACGATTCCATGAATAATTTAATTGTCTAGATAGGCAGGCGTTCTGTAGAAAATCAAGTTTGAAAGGAAACTCGTTAAATAATTAATAGTAAACCATAGGGGGGGGGGGGGGGAGAAAGCCGCAAAAGGTGCATAGCCTTCCCCCCCAATCACCACGTATTTGTCCTATGTTTTAGACTGTGTTTTTTGCACTGTAATGCAGTAGTAGATGTCATAGATATTCATTTATGTAGTTACAGGATTCAATTTACATACGGTTGTTAATTGTAAAATTACAATTCTGAAAACTTCTCGCCAGTCTAATACCACATTAGTTATTACTTAATATGTTTCTTTATCATGGTTCTGGTGAATATTGAGTATTGACTGGAATATCCTCATTGCGACGTTTAGTATACATTAAAAATAATGATGTAATAATATAAAACTCAACGCACGACAAATAACAATTTTTAGTATCTACATTGGACATCCTATGTGTAACATGTAATGTGTTCCTACTTATTGTAAATTTTTGACAGTCAAGTTCGACTTTTCATGTGCTCTAATATAATTACCATAAAAACAATTATTTAATATGGACAAAAAAAAGTTTCTTTTAAAGAAAAATGAAACAAATCTATGTTAGCCAATGCTTTGCCAATTAAAAACAGCTGTGTTAAGAATTTGTTTTGTTCTTTAGCCCCCCCCCCTCCCTCTCCTCTTCAACCCAAAATTCAGCACTGGATCTGCTACTGTAGTCAACAACTAACCATTAATTAATTTAATTTACCTACCTAATACAAAGGATTATTCTTTCATATAAACTGTCGGTACATATTGTTTAAAATGTATTGAAACATACTGTTTTAGGTCAGAAGATAAATTATTACTTCAAAGATCACTACTTGGCTTGTACAAAATACGGTATGACACTATGACCTACCTTCGAAAGGTAGCCTACTCATCAGTTAGTTGTTTAAATGAGCTAATAGGCCCAATTCCGAATGGTTATCTTCAAAATTAGTTATGTGTTTTAAACCAACTAACAATTAAATTTATCTTAAAGTCTAGATATCAACCAACAAGTAAGTGCTTTTATTTTGCTACTATTACCATTGTCGCCACCTCTAATACCTGGTGGGGTTGGAGGCTGTGGTCATGGTTATATTCAAGCACTTGGTCCAGTTGCAAATAGTAGGATTCCACGACATAGAGGAAGACTAATTGGACATATACAGGCCAAAGAGTATGTAACTCGCAAATAGGTAATTCTATAAGAAAAAAAAATAAGTACCTATTTTATAAAGAAGAAATTATTGTAATTGTATTTATTAGTAGAGGAAGTGGAAGAGGTTTTTGAACCAATATAATATTATGTTCACAGACAAACCGAAAATTATGATGTAGTCAAAAATCATTTGTTATTAACAGATGGTAATTAAATATATAAAAAATTAATATTCTATTCAATTTTTACAGAAGGACCATCATTATTTATGGTATTAACCATAATTGTGTAAATGAAGATCTAGACAGATGTTTGTTCAAAAAAACATTCTACCATGTACCCATGGATGGTGCTGTGTGACGGATATCCAAATCATATGACATCTTTGTCCTGTTTCTAAGGTTCTTTTCCCTAGAACATAGCCCATTTGTATTGTACACGCTATTGGTAAACATTCAAAAAATAAAATATATTCAATTATTAAATATAAAATAGTATTTAAAATTACATTTTATTTTGTATATTAAATTACAGGTGGTTGAATAGAAAACCAAAATTTTACTGATCCAGCTGGAAGTCAGTGTCTAGGGTGTTTACTACAATACATGAGGGATATACGCAATAGATCACGGTTTATATATTTATATTGTGGACATGGATGGTTTTGTGGGGATTGTGCCATACCAATTGTGAAATAAGTAGGGGAGAAATAGATGCCGCAATCGCCAATTCAAATATTAATTGTATAGCTAAGAGTTATTTAGTCATACATTTAATTTCCCTTAATTTAATAAAATACACACTTGAAACATCTAAACTCAAATGTTTTTTTTTATTTATGTTTGTGTTTTGTAAGAAATTTACCACAGACTAACGTACGGCTTAAAATATGTTATTATTATTTTATTTTTAAAATAAGTTTATCTTAGTCCATGGTTGAAAAAATAATTCAATGATGTAGAACAAAGTTAATATTTGTCTAAATATTTTTTGGCTATTATCAAATATATTAGGTATAATAATTAAATATACGTTGTATTATATAATGATCTATGGATATTTGATATAATATTAAGCCAAAGAAATATAACTAATAGTTATATATATGTGTAGATATTATAAAAGACACTTAAGTATGTATGGACAGAAAAAAAAGATTGTGAATTATTTGAGAAGAGTATTATAGTAATATAGTGCAACATAGGATCGGATGAGTTCTATCTTTGTTAGGATATTATATAATTTTAGGTAAGGCTTAATGTCTAACATAGAGACATTGAGTACCTATTTATTAAATTATCATAATTCAGTACCTAGCTTAGAGTAACAAAACTAGTTAATATGTTTTTTTTTTTTTTATTTCCTTTTCATTTTACCCAGCAAATATTTAAAATTAACAAAAAATGTTCTAACAATCTAATTTTCAGAAGAAAAATTTACTAATTTTGGTTGAATACAAAATTAAATAAGTATTAATTGCTTATACTTCATAGAATTGTATTTATACATAATACCTATTGACTATTTGACCAGGCCAGAACAGTACAGCTATAGATTTTAAAAATTTTAACATCAATGGTTCAAAAATTGTATATTATGCAATTTTTATATTTTGTAAGATTTATTGATTAAGGTACCTACCTACTAGTTAAAATATTACCTATTTATTGGTAAATGTACAAATATTAATAAAAATAATAATAATTATCGATTGGCTTTATTTGGCTACTACTAAAAAAGATGATTGCTCAACAGACAACGAGTATTAAAAAAATACTAAAATTAAATATTCAATAAATTCTATGGTACCTAGGTGGCTAGGTACTACTTTGTAGTATTACTATCGATACTGATTGGTACCTAGTAACAATAAAATATCAGAAAAGTACCACCGATTATATTACGAAAATAATATATTTTTCATATAACCTGTGGCAGGACAGTAGGACATCATTTAAGGTCACTGCATCGGTTAGGTGGTGGCGGTAAAGTTGTGTCCGGCTTCATTTTGCCTCCACCGCCACCGATGCAATGTGTGGGGCTACATTGCCGTGGCCGGACGTGGCAGTAGTAGCACGTAGCAGTTGGATGTGGTTCGGTTATTAATATATCTGTATAATAATCGCTGAACCGTATAGTATTTAATATAAATATACGAATGTATTGCTCAATAATTATTATATATTATAGTTCAATGGTATAAGATCTATGGAGTAATCAGTAAACCGTTTTAGAATTGACGCCACAACGATTTGCAGACATTTGCACTCGGTATACATTCGCGAAAATGCTCATATTAACTTGTATGTGATAAATGATAATGTCATAGAGTGTTCTATGGGTGATGTGGAGTGGTCGTCTTCGGACTCTTTAAAAATATTTAATTGCCAAGGCGGAACGCGCCTGATGATAGTGCCATATTGATTTCGTTTTCATTTTTCTGTATTTGGAGAAAAAATGTTTACTCATTATTACTAATTTTGTTGATAAAATGATTCCAATAAAAATATGTCTAATGGAACCATACACGACAGCCTCAAAGTAAGGTGACGCATTTCAATGTACTAATTAAATACAACTCGAGTTCCATATTTATATTTTATCGTTCAGTGGGTTTTAGCCTCTTAGGTTTATTTTTGGTCTTGGTGATGGGTCCATAGTCGTAATATAATATTAAGATCAAGATTTTAACTTTTTAATTTTAAACATGGCTAAAATGTTATTAGTTAACAAATTATATTATTTAGCCCTGCATAATATAGACAATATAATATTATACTGCAACATATGAACATAATATTATACAATATTACTACCGTGCATTAATACCTATACTGAAAACTAACCTTTTAAAGTTTATTTATAGTTGGTATGGATTATGGAGGCATTACGCCCCATAATAGTGCTCCGTATTCCTTTTTGTAATCCATGAGATTTCGAGAAAAGTTTCCGATGCTAACTTGTTTACGATGATTATCAACAATTGGTGGTAAGCCTCGTTAGTTTTGTCTAACCTTATTATTTTCTTGTTTAATATGCGTCTTACCATCGGCGTCCATTGTGATTTACGGCATTAGTAGTGTAGCGTCCCTCACTTTAAGTATAATTGTACTTTTTTTTCATCGAAATCACATTATAGTTGTACATATTTTTATACATTGGTGTTTTTGTAAAAAACTATTTAGAAACAATTAACTTCTATTAAGTAATATTCGTGCGGTCCTGTCCGGTGTCCACTAAGGCCACACCGCACACATGGTGAGCCGTGTGTCGCCATTGCAATCTGACGTGTTTGACAAAGTATATTTTTATTTGCCTCGAGAATCTAAATTCAAGAGAACGCTGCGCTACCTCACAAGTAAGTTTATTGGTTTCAAATGACCGTTTTTATCGATCGTCTCAGGAAATAGCGTGAAATAGATACCTACTTTCGAACTGGGATCACTTCTCCTGGGGCCATAATATGGGTTTTATAGTTAGCCGTTAGGCCCCAAAATAGATAATAAAGCTTAACAATTGGAAGTGATTTCGTTCGTAGTATAATCCTAGACAGTAGACACAATGCTTAGCGGAGATGGTTTTCGTAAATCCTTAGTTACTGATTATTAATCATAATATCATTGATAATAATTACTATTGTACCTAGTAGTGTAGTACTATAATATTTATTATCCATTTATCCGTCTCATATTATGTAAACGTAGAAAAACAGGTTTTATTCAAAAAGACTTATATTTTTGTATTAAACGTGTTTATACTACAACCTGAATTAAAGCTGTATCTCAAATGAACTAGGTATAGCCTGTAGGGAATATAAAAGTTTAATTAACTCAAAATTATATTTTATGGTTCAGTATAATTTTGGAAGTTTCATTATTAGGTTGATTATCATGTTCTTTTTTCTTTGCTAGCACGTCATTCTGATTGTGCTAAATAAATACAAATTGTGTATTACTTTTAAAAATAAAAAATATACGTATAATGCAAATACTGGTCGAAGTATTCTTTAAAGTGTTTTTCACATAAGCCAACCAAATGTGTTTTTTTGTTTCTGGAGTATTATAGTATGTACTAAAAAATTACTAATTCTTCATCAGTCATCACACATTCACACCAAGAAGATTTTTAACAAATCGGTGGAATCTTGTTTTAAATTTTTATTGACCAAGCATAAATATTTTTAAGAGGACCCTACACAAGCATTTGTTGTCTCCATCTTACAAGTGCATCACATAATAAATTTACACTAAGCAGATCACTTTTAACTCCGTTAGCTTAAAATTAGAGTGAATGAAACTATTATGAAACTTGATGGTAAGAACATTACAATATGTGGATTCTTTACGATAGTTCAAATTTCTAGCAAGTTTTCCTTGTTTTAATATGGGATCAATTAAAAATGCTCATAACAAATCTAAAAACTAAATCCCCATAAAAAAACACAAATACATACACAGATAATATTCTCACCATTACGTTTCATGATAGATCGATTCACTCAAATGTTTAAACTAATGGAGCTAATCGTGATCTGCTGACTGTAAACTTGCCATGTTAGGTACACAATTATAAGACAGAGGTTACAAATGTCTGTGTAGCCTCCTCTTAACATTTGTATTAAACAAACCTAAAACATTTGGTTTAAAATATCTTGAAAATTATATCATGTCCAGAAAGTTATAGTACATATTTTAGATGATTTGAAAATGTATGTTATTACTATTTATCTATCAAAATAAATAATTTGTAAAGATGAAAAAGTATAATGAATACTATAAGTAAATTATATAATATATTAATATGGTTATAATATTGCATATTCCTAGAATATAAGTACTTCATAATATATTATAAATAGAGAAGTTATAGGGTTAACCTATCAAGAAAAAGAAAAATACAACTATTTACTCAGTATCCCATATACTCTTGAGTTACTATTAAATTTTTATTCATTCATGTAATAATATTTGATATTATATATGATTATATATGCAAGTAATTAATTATATTCTAATAATGAATTTGGCTATCACTAATTTAGTATACATAGTTGTTAGATAAACTAATAATTGAGTTATTTTGTTTGATTTTGTTATTGATTGAAGTATTTAAGTATACAAGTACTTATAGAAATTAATTTTGTGAATACATACATTTATTCATAACTGTAAAACCTCTATTAAATCGCTATGTTATTTATTAGCTTTAAAAAAGGTTTTATTATTCATTTTATATGAAAAAAAGAAAAGTAACTTTCAGCTTTAAATTTTTTTTTCTATCATTTATTATTAAAATACACAATCTGTAAATATTATTTTACAATAAGCGTATGTGATGGAGGTGACATAGCTTTGAGTGGCAGGAGATACGAAGCTGCCCCCCTCCCATTGGAGGCACTCAACACGTTGACTGCCATGCGGCCGCCGGCGGCCTCAAGAATATTTATTATTTGTACGCCAGGATCATTTTTCAGTGTCATTATAAATTTGTATGTGTACTATTGAATTTGAAAAAATATTAAAAATACAAAAAAAAATGTTAAAATTATGTTTTATAATACACAATCTATATATTTTGTACAATAAGCATATAGGATAAGAGTTAAAACATGGATTGTTTGAATGGGATGCCATTAGTGGCACTTACTTGACATGATGTTTAGGGTAATTAAGAAGGGATATTTAATTTAAATAGTCAACTCAACGAGTTAAAACAATTAGTTAGCTTGCCCGGATTTGGGTATACGCATGTATATTCAATAGACATTTTATTTTGTACCTAGACAGCCTACAATATTGAAAAACTTTGTTTTGTTCAGATTAATATGGTACAAAGTTGCCTGTCTTGGATTTTTTTAATATCTTATTAAAATGGAAAATAAAATATTTTATTATTTTATAAATTATAATATTTTCTTTTAATTTGTTCAAAATATTTTTGTCATTTTTCCTTAAAAAGTGAGAATCCCATCATAATTATTAATAAGGGCTACTATGATGTTATGACATACATATTAATATGTTTCCAAGTAGACCAATTTAAATATGTGTTGTATTAATTATAACTTTATATTTGTGCCAAATAATCTTTTAATATAATTTTAATGAGTATATGTTTGTTTTCAGATTAATTACCTCTATCAAGTAATTTAAATCTTTTTTAAAGACAAAACTAAAAGGAACAATAACAAAAAATAGATCATATTAATTAGCATACAACAATGAGCTTTGATATCAGTGAAAAAAGTTTTGAATTTGTTTCTACTAATATTAAAATAGACAATGGTTCAATTTTCATTGATGAATCAAGTAATTCAGAAGATTTTGCTTATAAGTCTAATGTTAAAGATAAAATACAACAACATGAAATGTGTGAATTAACCTCTACATCTTATGAAAACTATGTCAATGTTTCAGAATCAAATTCACGGGTAACTGCCTTAATATATTTTATTGGCTTTAAATATATAACATTAGTTTATTTAATTATATTTGTGGTACATACCTGATACCTATATCTTGTGCATTTTTCTTATACAATTTTTAACACTATATACTAAATAATTGCTCTTTTTTTCCATAGGAACTTACAGATACATTATTAGATGATGGTGAGTGTTATTAACAAATTATGACAGTTTTCTTTTCTTTTATAAGCATTTAAGTCTCTTAGCACCTTCCACTAAACTTCCCACTATCCCTGTTAAGACCTTAGAGAGTCCTCCAATTTTTCCAACTCATTAATAACTGTCCTGCTTTACCCTATCCAATCATTGTTGTTGATGCATCTATGTGGTCCTTTTCCATCATAACCTTTATGTATTATGTCAGCCGCACTTGTCCTACCCACTCCAGCCATTTGGCAATTAAGAAAACATTTTTTGTTGTCTCCATCACTTATTCATAAAAAAAAAATTGCTCTTAACATTTCTCATTTTGTAGTTCCACTTATGCAAGGTCTTAGGCAATTATTATTTTGATTAATTTTTATGGCTGAAATAAATTTAAAGTAAAGTCATTTTTATAATAATAATAAGTTTATTTATAATAGGTAGGTATGTTTATATTTAAATATTCTTCATACTTTTTGTGGAACTCTTCATGCTTTAATCTCTGCAAATTCATTTATCAATGTTGTCCAATCGAGATTTTCCGCCATATAATTTTCAATAGATAAGATTACAAGTGATGACAATCATTCATCACCCATAGCTGACCTTACATATGTCTTAATTAGCTTAAGTTTCGAAAAACTACGTTATCTAGATGCAACTGTAACAGGTATTGTCAAAAGAATCCTGAGTGCGATCTACACATCTAAAAAAAATTCTTTTGTGTCAGTATCCAGTGTATACTGTAAGACCTCTTTTGGCGCCTTATATTCTACTAATACAATTTTTCAAAGATGTATTAATTCATTTGTGAGGTCTATGCCATTAAGATCTGATTGCTGGCCTTCTGACAATGTTAGATGAAGATCCATGCAGTAAGTAAAAAGTTCTGTCTTTTCTGGTAACTTATCAAATTAATATGAAAATCACTTGTGAGATTCCTCCATTTGTTCAAAATGGTCTTCAATGAACCAGATCTGTTCTCAAACAGTTCAAGAAAAATTCTTGTTTGAATATTTTTTTGGGATAACTTTGCTCTTCGTGGTGGCTTTCATAATTAAACTGTCATTTTCTTTTTCTCAATCGAGATAAATCATTGAACTTTTTTGCATTTCCAAGAATGCCTGTTAACTCGTTTGCTTTCATAAGTGCATCAATATAACCTGATATACAGAATTTAGGAATATTTTTTACACATGACTTCATGAGTGAAGTAGCAGTAACTATGGCTCTTATATATTCTGCAAAGATTTACTTACAATATTTATTTGGAATAATATGTCGTACCACACTACAATTGAAATCAAAAATTTATTATATGTTAGTTTATTGGCTGGACATCCTGCTTCATGACGTGTTTCAATATCTCCCTGAGTAGTTCCTGAAATTAGTATTAACGCATTATAAATCCCTTTTATTTGGTATCAAATTGGTCTTACACTGTCTATAAACTAGCTTTAGTATAAGCTCTAGAAAATTACCTACCAGGGTTTGGTCAAAACAGCTTTACAGACCAACTCCAAAATGCAAAATTTTGTTTTGCATTTTTTTTTCAAATCACATTCTTTTTGAAATTTCTGTTTTCTATTTTGAATACCAGAATGTTTTTTGGTACCATTATCATAATCTTGCCATCATCTTAATAGAACCCAGTTATTTTTGTTTATTCGGGTCTAATACAATCATAGACATATAAAACAACTAGATAGTGGCCTGCATATTACATTCCTGCAGGAACGTTGAAGTTGTGCTGCCATATGCTAACAGGATTAACAATGTTAACAAAATAACTCAATAGATAATATACCTATACATATGTATATGGCATATATATTATGAATATATGTATATTATCAATCATGCAATTTTGTCCTGTTGGCATATGGCTGCCAACTTCATTATTAGCCTGTAGTCGGCTAACTAGTTGTTTTATATGTCCATGTATACAATCTAACATGATTTCCAAGAAGACAAAAGTGTTAAGTATATTTTCAAATGTAGTGCTCTTGAAGGTGGAGTACCCGCATAATTAATTCGACTATGTATTTTTGTTAGGCTGTTACGGCTATGGATTTTCTCAAGATAACTTTTAATTTTTGCTATACATTATTGTATTTACTCAAAATATTAAAAAAACATTTTTGATTCTAATATCAAAACTTTGAAGACACCCAGGCCCGCCCTCAAGACCATCCCTACATCTATATTAACATAAACAACATAATCTATTAAAATTGTGTTTTCTAACAATACATATAATATGTGTAAAAAAAACTTAATTTGGTGAACTTAACAATTCTTTTTCTTTTTTAAAGTAAAAACCGGGGAAGTCTTTCTGCTGTATAGTGGGTTCTGAGTGAACCTCATCAATGAGTATTGTAAAGAATAATAATATATTAAATTTAACAGCCATTCCTTATATCAAACAAATCATAGGTGATAATATCGAATTATCTATCAGCCTTTATTTCTAAGGATATTTTTTAGTTAATTTATAGTTATTACTATAAGTAATTTATGTTTCTATATTCATCAGTAGGTTACACAATAATTTTATAAAATCAGCTAGATAATAATTGGATGACAAATTAATTGACATGGTGATCTAACCTTGTCTCGTGTTTACAAAGCAAACCTTTGGATTTCGTTTGTTGGTGTAAGCATCATCATATCACGGTGAATCGTATTTCTTTCGAACGTCCAAATTGGTTTTATTATGGCTACATTTAATTGTAGACTTTGTTTTCGGTGGTTAATCGAGGTGAGGCCCGACTAACCAATACAGTTTTCGAATTTTTCCTAACGAACGGCGTTTCCTAAGTTTCCAGCTTAGACGATAGTCGAGATACACTCCAAGGTATTCAGCTGATGGGTTTAAGTTATTTATTCATTCAGAAACTCTTAACGGAGTGAAATGTTTTATTTGTTCGTGTATTAAGCTGTCAACATTGTCTTTAGTTTCACGATTACTATTGTTTATTGGAGTTTAGTAAGAGAAGCACAGGGATGTGAAAGTCACTTAGCTCTACTAGTATTTTAACTTTATGTATAATTGTATGAAGTTCCTGTGAAGTTTCCTTACGTGGAAGTCTATAAGATCGGGTAATTTATTTAGGCTATTCAGCCAGTAGGTAGGTTTTCTAGTTAAAATGATCTGTTCTTCATTTATGTTTGCAAATATATACAATTCACGCCATTCGGTGGTGATCAATCTTGATCCACAGTGTACTTGATATTATAATTGCTCCAGCAATACTCTGTGTCTGGGAAGAATCTACTTTGTGTCTTGGATAATACATAACAGAGATAGTAAGGTTGTTGATGGCTTCAATAATATGGTCATGGTTCCTTATGTAAATGTTATTGAGGCTGTTTATCAAGTTCGTAGGGCTTAATTAACTACTTTATTATTACCGCAGTTCCTCCATGAGCGAGGTTTCTTGGATGTTCTCTTGTATATATTTGATAGCTACGTCATTCAGAACAGTCTGTGGTGTTGGGTGGGTTTCTGAAACTAAAGCTATGTCCATTTGTTCATCATTCATAAGATGTTAGGTTTTGTACATACGTTAGCATTTCATTCGAAGAGTAATTCATTTCTTCTTCGTTTTGGTTTTTGTCTGGTTTTACTAAGCCTGTCTAATTTTATTTTATTTTGTTAATGCCAACATCACGTCACACATCGACGATACATTATTTTTTCTATTGTGTATTGGTTGAGTCTGTGGATCCTTTTTCTTTCGAAGCAGAAGCCACGAATAAGCGGAGTGCCCTTTACAATTTATGGCATGTGCTTCACCATAGTTTCCATATTTTACCTTTGGTTTCTTAGAATTAAAGTCATTTAGAGAAATGTGTCTTTCATTACCCTTCATACACTTTGGTATTTTAAAACAGGTTTTGAATGTGACCAAAATATTTGCAAATTTGGATCATAAAACGTATTTTTCCTTTTTGATTACACGCCTATTTTTAGGATCATAAATGTGTTTGTTGTTTGCTATTGAATCCCAATCGACGAAAAATAGGTATACTCATATAGTTAGGTTTGATTTTTTTAAATTTTAATGTTCGTAACGTTGTACACAAAGATTGGATAATTTGTCTTAGGGAGGGGGAGGGGCAAAATACAAAAATCTCTCACTGTGACATTATAATAAAATTTGAATGCCATGGTTGTTTTTTTTTTTTATTGGGGTTTTAGACACTGGTCCAAACTTATTCAGTTATAATTCAAAAAATATTCAACACAATAAAAAGCACCTTATCTATTGCTCAAAATTTCTAATTTTAATATATAGTCACATGTAATCATAAAATAATTGCATACCAATCACCTCATCTATTTGAACGTGCCTATGAGTATTTAGCAAAGCCAATCCAACTAAGCAATCTTGCCTCATACTCGATCGCAACCAAGTTTTTAACCCAAGTTGAAAAAGCGAAACATAAAAAAATAATAAAATTTAATGCATAAGCAAGTCAGTGCAGAGCAAGTGTAAAATTGGTCAGTTATAGCAAATAAAAGAATTATGAATGAATTATTAAATAATTATGTATTATGAATTATTAATTAAAAATTATCAATGATATGTGGTCATAAACATAACTTGATTATTTTTTCGATAATCTTTTAAGTTTTGCTATTAATTAGTGGAATAAGTATGATCAGTTAAAAAACTACACTCAGCAGAAGCAACGGTAACTGGCAAGCAAGCAATTATGTATACAATTTTTTTAATATTTGGGTACAGTATACCATTATATTGGTCAATAGCTGTCAATGTATGATTTATTATATCTCCATCTGAAACACAATCAAAGCATATCATCATTGCATAATAATATAATTATTTGATACTTAGTAAATTATTAATATATGATTACCTTCATTTTTATTTTTTCCACAATTGCATTTCTGATTTCAATTGGGATTCGTCTAATAGTTTCAATAAGTCATCATCAAATTTATAGCCTGTTTTTATTGTTGCTACTATTGTGTCAATCTTTTTATCATTTACATCATTGGTTTTGTTTACTTAAAAACCGTGACTTAAAATCTTCTAATACATTTTCCACCAATAGTATTGCAACACCTACCTCGTTTATTTAAAGTGGCTGTTGATATTTATACCTAATTCTATCCATTTAAAGAGTAGTAAGTTAGCTATTCCCACTACACAAACTGATCTTGTGAACCGGGTTGTTGCATCAATAAAAATAAAGTTTTCTAAGTTATATTTTACAGGACCTAGAAACTTATGATCTGCGTTCATAGATAACTACAATCAAATATGATATAGCAACGTATACAAAATTTATTAAATGTTTGAAAAGTAATAATATTATACAGAACACTATCACCTGATAGAAAATACCATTACAGAACATCCATCTGTACCCACTCTAACACAGTATTTAGGGTTTGAAGCAAATTCTTTCAACATCTTACAACAGTTTGCTCAAAATTTCACCAGTTAATTTTGGTTCTGAGACTTTATTAGCGGTAGTAAAACCTTGGATGTTATCTTTATAAGATTCAACTGTTTTAAGTGACCTTACACATATGTGTGAAAAATGAAAATCAATAAATGCAATAAAAAATTTTTAATTATACCATTTTTAATGTCTCCCAAAATAAGGCACATTTGAGAAACAACTCATATCAGTAGTTTTGTCAAATAAAATACTGTAGTATTTTGATTCTTTTACCTTTAGAAATTTGTTGAGTGATTATTTGTTTACAACAATCTATTAATTTATTTTGGACTACAGAGCTAATATATGTTACTTTTGAATGAGTTGTTGTTAAATTAGTGTCTATCTGCTCATTATTAAGTGGCAATTTTGATGATTCGTTTGTGTTAGAATATGAACTTGACAACAGTGGACAGTTGACATTTGTACTATCATTGTAATATGTACAATTATTTTAGATTTCAATTCTGAATTGTCATCAATGATATCACCTTTTTTCAACACCCATTGGGTTAGTTTCTTCTGCAGATTTGAGTATAATAAAAATAAACTATCATCACAGAATATTGTTTATTGATTTTGATTACAACTATACACAATGAATTTTTCTTTATTATCTATGATTATAACACAGAACATGGTACCTATTTAAGTTAGAAAATGTTTCTGTAGGAGTTACAAAATTGGGAACCATATTGGGTGGAAACGTATGATAGGCAAGTACATCTTAGTCATAACTCATAATACTCATAACAATGGAATTTAACTTATAATTACAGCTTCCGTTAAACAGTAAAAAAAAAAAGAGTCGGCCCTCGTGGGAAGGGAGGGGAGTTGAATGCCCCTATTTTGCTGTTTAATATTTTATTTTATTAATGTTAATCAGACATATTATTTGTTATGGTAGTTTATACACGAGTGTTTATATTTTTATTTAGGAAAAATTGTTGCTATGCATAGAATTTCTCCGTCGACTGCTTTGCCAATAATGTGAGTACCTTTAAATTTAATTGTTAGCTTATAATTTATGTGTTGGCAGGTACAGATTACATTTCCAAAATAACTATGGTTCTAATAATCCGTTCCTAATATAGTATGCTGTTTTAATATTTTCAGGCGAACATCACCAAAATCATATACTTGCCAACATTGCTTTTTGTGTAATACGGTTTTTAATTCATTTGACGTTCCTGTATATATTAGTTGGATAACAAGTATTGACAAGCAAAATGAGTTTTTAAAAAGTAAGCTTTTAGAATCTTTCAATTTAATTATATATAATTGTATGTATCATCTTATTTTACAAGTTTTGATCTAAAATTAGTTTTTCCTAGCACATGAAATGGCTGTGTCATTTTGTGCTACATTTTCCTTATTATTTATGATAGAATTATGTTTATTTTTGAATTATATTTATATTTTATACCGATAATTTTAGTAGGTTATATTTATGTTATAAATGTTT
Organism: Myzus persicae; assembly: GCF_001856785.1. Classification (NCBI taxonomy): domain Eukaryota; kingdom Metazoa; phylum Arthropoda; class Insecta; order Hemiptera; family Aphididae; genus Myzus; species Myzus persicae. Next base: position 118,527 of record NW_019102916.1, on the reverse strand, counting down.
TATAGCCATATAGGTACCTATAATAGTAAAGACGTATAGTCCCATTCAACGTGCATGTGTGATGTGTCACAATTCACAGATATAACTAAATATGGTTAATGGGTTAAACAATTTTTAAAATTTCAAAAAATTTTATATTTTTGTATTTTATTTTCTACAGAAGTCTACCACATTTGAAAATAAAATTTTTTTTCTATTAGTTGTTGATCTTAACAGTTTCCTTTGAAGTATCTTTGCTAGAGACCAAGGTACACCTGCTACATAGGCGTTTTTATAATTAAGTTAAAATTAAGATAAATATTAACTCTCACTTTTAGCTAAATGTCATTCCTTAGCAAAGGTTTTGAACCCTCTGCTTCTACATAGATTATTGCCACACACAACTTCCTCTAGTATTCCAAACCAACTAAATAATATTTTTTTAATAATTGTCTCACTAGTTTTATTTTTTATACCTAGGACATATTATGTTTATACATTTATATTTTTAAATATTTGATGATTGAATGATTTTAGTTAAGCCATCATTATCGATTGATTCATGCCTTTGTCAATTTTGTTGGGAATCCTTGGTAAAAAATAAGGATTCAATATTAAATGAAGAATTATTTTCTGAAAAAAAGACTAGATTGTTGGAATGTTATTATGGGAGGAAAAAAAGATCAAAAAATGAAAAATCATGCTCAATACATTTCTGCTCTGAAAATTATAGTCATAAAATGTCTGTGAATGAGTATGAAAATATTAAAAAAATATTATCAACGTTTGAATCTTGCTCTGTAAGTAAATAATATTAATGTTTTGTACAATAAATTAAAAATACTTAAATAATTATTTATTTGTATTTTAGTTAGTTTTCTTTAAATCCACAAAAGAAACTTCAGACTTATTTCCTTTTCGTCTTTGTGAAGATCATAATGCCATGGTAAATATTCTTAAAATATATTACTGACTACTTACTAAATATTGTTCTTGAACATATTTTAATATAATTGTTTTTTATTTAGATCACTGTTATGTCATCATGTCAAATCTGTAGTTGCAAACTAAATGAACCATTTAACACTACTGACTGGTCAATGTACGAAACATGGAATTGGGTATTGATTGAAAATAATCTTCCTTTAATACTGCAAAGCGGTATGTTCATATGTATGACTTGTAGAGGACACATTTCTAAATTAAATCCTGGTTTCCCGACTAACAACTTGCCACATTTGCGGAAAAATATCACTATCAAGTAAGACTTATTTTATAGAAATATATTCACATTTATTATTATATTAAACTTAGCTAAATTTCAGCAATGCAATTCGTTTAAAATTATATGGAGAATCACAGCATAACTTGTTCGATATATGTCAAGGATCAACATATGCGACACCTATTGTTGTTGCTAAGATTGAAGAAAATAAAGAATCCGTTTGTTCAACAAAAGTTAAGTTTACTGATCCTTTGATAACTGCAACTTATCGTTATGAAGTTGACTATGATGAACATGATACAGAATCAATGACAAGCACTGTGTTATTAAATGTAGGTGAAAAAAAATTAGTTTCACCTAAATTAGAACCACAAGATGAAGGACTTGATTTTGTACAACTTGAAGAAGAACATTCTAAAACATTTACGACTAATAAACCTACAGATCAATTCAATAATTTATTCACAGACTCGACACCTAACACAAGTGGTATTCAAATGACAAACTCATTAAATGAAAATGTTGATGATATACCTGAAAACATATTATCCGAGCAAAATTATGCCAGCAATTTGTTGCAATTGCACAGTGATCATCAATTGAAAAATTATGATATCAAAATATCAAAATATGAAGAGATTAATCAATATCCAGGAATTTCCAATGATAGTTCACTACAAATTCGATGTAAAGTTAACAATGTAGAAATTGTTAAAAACAAGCCAGAGATTATTGATTCCCGTCAAGTTGTTAGTGAGCACAATGAAATAAAAAATAATCAAAGCAAGTTAAATTCTAATAATATTATATGTACTGTTGTCCCAGATCTAAAAGAAATTAATCAATGTTTAAATGAAATAAATACAATTCATAAAACTGTTAATTTAAATGAGACTGACAATAGTATGTATTCGTGTATCACAGCAATAGAACCACCTAATGTTCTAGTTAATCCTGTTTCAATAAGGAGAAAACAAAAGAATGTTATATGCGATACAATTTCCAATAAAATTGTGAAGAAACCAAGACCTAATGAAAAATACAGTTCGTATGAAAATAATACTCACAAATCCTGTGGAAATAAAAATATTGCTCATCCAAGTATAAATTCTGATTTAATTGGTGTTAAAGATCTGTCAGGTGGTGTGGATGAAGAATCTTTAAAGCTTCAAAGTAGTAATTTACTAAAAGATATTGAATTGAATACTAATGTGCCATCTATTCATGTAGAAACAGTTAACAGTTTGAACCCAAGTTGTGCAAGTCCACCGCAGTTACATTTATTAAAAAAAATTCCATATTCTTACAATAAGGAAAAATATTCTAGAAAAGGGGTGAAAAATGTTCTGTTGGATAATAATGTATCTGATTCTAATAGTTTACCAGAAACTATAACTTTATCAGAACATGGAAGTTTATCAGATTCTGAAATTAGAGCTTCTAATTTTAATATTTTATTGGATTCTGAAGAGTTTTCTGAAACTGACAGTGAATTTAGTTGTTTACCACCATGTGAATTTGAAAATGATTTTGTAATTATAAAGAATAATAACAATTCCGATTCTGACGGTAATAAAATATTAAAACTTACACACCTATTAGATACTTTAGAAGACTCAAATAGTAAAAATGTGCCTGAACGTAAAATTCGATCGGGTGCTGAAGCAGAATCAGATAATTGTGAGGAATCGCAATGTATAATTTCTGTGTCCGATTCTGAAAAGATAATTAATGACAAAAAATTAACTACCTTCAAAGTTATTGATATAAAATCAGATCGCGAAGTACTATTGAATGATGTTAAAGTCTTTGAACCTAAGTCTCATAAGAAGGGAAATAAAATGTACCATTGTGTATATAAAGATGAAATTGAACCTTCAGGTGACGAAGGATTCTCTTGTATAATTGTATACGATACTGATGAGGTATCCAATAATACAAATCTAACAACCTACAAAGTTAATGTTATAAAAGGATTAGATTATACAATATTTTTGGATGATGAAAGAGTCATGATTGTACTAGAGGGTAAGAATAAAAATAAACAAAATAAGATTTTATTTAATAAGGTAGTTCAACCTTCCAGCAATGAGGCATCCATTTGTATAGTTATAATTGATAATGAAAAAGAAAATTGTTCTAAAAAATTATCTACTTTCAAAACTGTTTGCAGTTCTAAAAGACCAGATAATGAAGTATTGAATGGTAAAGAACTCAATATTGTGAATTTGGATAGATGGATAAAATATACTGTAACTAATATTGACATTGGATCAAATGGCAATGATAAAAAATACTATTGTTTCATTAAACTCAATAATAAAGTTATAAACAAAAAAAATATTGAAAATTATTTTGATAACCAGGAGATTTATTGCAAAAAAGTATCAGATATGATTACTATGCCAAAAGATATAATTGATGTTGATGATTCACATGGCGATAATGAACTTGACAAAGTTCAAGAATATTTTAAAGAAATTTTTTCTGCAATACAATATTTTTTTAAAACTTCTTCTAATAAATCACAGAGAGAATTGTATTCTAAAATAGGAAATGATACAGACATGCTTCTGTACCTGATGGAAAACTTTCGTATGTTTTACAACGAAGAACTGGTTGTTCCTGAAACAGCTGATGAATTTTCTAAAAACTATTTAAAAGAACAAAAAAAAATGTTATACGATTGTTTTGGTGACCCTAATGACAGTATTAATGCCTCAAAGCCGTTTATACATCCATCATCTCACCTACATCAGTACAGCAAACGATTATCAACTGATGTTATATCACTTCCAATCCAAGATATGACTTCCAGTAGTTCATTAACAAAGAGTAATTCAATTGCTTCAAAAGTTCAAACACAAATATCAAAATATCAAATGCCGAATTTGAGACAAATAATATTACCGGTTGCAATAAAAAAAAAAAAAAACTTTTGGTAAAAGTAAATTTGTTCCCCGCCAATATGTAAGTTAAAGAGCAGCCAACTCAAACAAACAAAACTTCCTTTTCTTTCGTCTTTTCCAGTTTCTCTATGGATGACTGGTTTTATAACATATATTTTAAAATATTATGTACCTAAGCAATAAGATAAATAAAG
>NW_019102916.1:0-111368 GCF_001856785.1 Myzus persicae | reverse complement strand
TTGTTGGGGGGGGGGGGGGGGGACGTCCAGGTACCTTATTTTTGGATGTAGGTGCCTACAACGAATTTACTAAAATTATTTTTCTTGTCTATTCAATTTTGTTAAAACTGGCTTCAAATGTCTATAAAAAAATATGTTTTGTTCCGAGTCATTAAAAAAAAAACTTCTTAGTACGTCCATATTGTAATATAATACATACCTATGTACAATAGATTATACGTTTTATGTCATGTAAGAAACGTGTTACCATATATTATAGTAGCCTTGAAATGAGCCAATTTTGAAAGACAGATATAAACTTGACTTTCATGTAATTTGGGGTTACATTTAAGTAACACATGATTTATAAATTATATCATCAAGGATTAACATGTAAGCAATTGTCTAAATTTGATCTCTATGTATACAAATATACAATTATACTAATACAAGTGACTATAGCTAGTACTATACAACATTTAATATAATGTCGATCGGCTATGTGATGTACAGATTCCTTAAATATACATCACGCAATGTACGAGCAGTGAGCACGATTGACCATGAACTATTTAATTTTTAATTTTTTAATAACAACCTGCAATGTTGACGCCACCATTTTAAAACTGTACCTATTTTGAAATAAATAATATACTTACCGAGAATGACATTTTTCGCTTAAAATAATATAATGTGTTAGACCAGCGGTTCTCAACCTGTGGTACGCGGAGAAAATCTTAAAAAAATTGCTACGAATTATTATTAACATTAAATATTATTTGGTTTATTTAATGTTTATTTGATGATGTCGAAAATAATTTAAGACTTAAAGTTAGCAATTTGGAGCCCGATATTGACGTCATCGTCCGTTCAAAACAACACCAATCGTCTCATTGAAATAAAAAGTAAACCATAATAATTTTACATATTTAATTTTTTTATATTTTTAAGTTTTTTTCTTTCTGTGCATTAAATACTCAATTAAATACTTTATTTTTTATTATATATTTATATATTTTATACTATCATTTTGTAATTCCTAATGAAATAAAATTCTATACATACATATAACATAAACGTATACATTATTAATAAGCAAAAAAAAATGGTCAGGTGGTACCTACGTAAAAATGTTCAAATTGTGTAAGTGGTACGCGACTATAAAAATGTTGAAACCCGCTTTGTTAGACGATAAAAGTATAGAGCAATACCAAACATTTCTAAATAAAAGTATTATTACACATTTACACTAGGTTTAGATATAATAATTATATGATTAACAATAATAGTTACCAATAAAATAAAGCTGTATGTTTAAACCAGAAACCCAGTGGCGTAATTGCGGGGGCAATTACCCCCCAGAAATGGTTGTGGGGGGGAGGGGCAAAGGTATCATTTTTCCCCTCAGATTATCCAACAACACAAACCTTCTAATTTTATTAAACTAAGAAAGGATGCAATATTTTTAACATATTATAATATAACAATATTTTTTTATTACTTTAATACATTAATACTATTTTAGATGCATTATTTGAGTTACAAAAATAAGCCAATAATATTATTCCATTAAGTATAAACACGATTTTATATTATAATCTTGAAATTGTGAACCATGATTATTGATTAGATGGACGGAAAATTAATTTTAGATCACTAACAAGTGATATTAATAACTGATGATATAATTATTATTTTGTCTAGTTTATTTTTATACCTACGCGTACTTATTATACGACATAACGTTATGCCTTATTATTGTGCTTTACTGAAAATCTATACCATTGTGTTGTATTTTGTAAATAATATTGTTTAGTGTATTAAAAATGTCGAATGAACGGCAGTCGACATTGCTCAATTTCATGCCATCAAAAAAGAACAAACTCCTAAAGTGAGTATATAACTTAAATATTGAATATCTACATTTTTCAAACATTTTAAATCATTTTTCTCTTGTTACTAATTACTATGGCATTCTCTTAAAATATCAAATCATTTTAATTTTAATAAATCACATTATATATGAATAAATAAAATAATGGGTATAGACGTATAGTATTACTAATAAATTGTAGTGCCTTTTTATTAATGAACTTTTTTGTAGGTACTTAATACGTACTTATAATACTATTTAACAATACGAGTCTAGTACCTGCTACTAAAATTTGTTTCTAAACCATAAAATTAGTTTTAAGACTAAACCTGGGAGTGGGGAGGTCAGGGTTTTGATTATGGTGAATAAATAATATTGGGCTATTGCCCCTCCCCTCTAGATTTTTATCCAGTTACGCCACTGCAGACACCTTACAATATGAAGGCTTGAAGTAGGTACTTAAGGCACTTTTTGAAATAATGTATAATGGATTAAATGGATATACAATGTAATACTGCATTGATGCAGGGCATAGAGAAATAAAATAAAATTATTCATGAGTTGTATACTTACTAGGTGAATTAAAAACTCTATTTTTCGTTTTAAAATTGAACAATGTTCCTCCCTGCAAGAAATTATATCTACCGAAAATATATTTTTGTGAATCCACCATTGCACAATAAATATTTATATACCTATACAAATACACATAACATATAAGATATTACCATATACATTATACATAATAATATATACATTGTGTATAATAAGTAAATTGTAAATACTATAACTCTATAACTATATATAGCTAGAAGTCTATAACTCATAAATTATTATAACCTACAGGCTACAGTTGTTAAATCATTTAAAATTAATCATCACCTTAATATTCCAATTATTTGTTACATCATATTGAACCATCAAGACTATAATTATATAAGCTTAAAACTGGTTGAAACTACTTACAGCTGATGTCTGGATCGGGAAGACGGAAATCGGAGGAAGTGCTTGGTGGATCCAAGTCCGTCCCCCCTCCCCAAAAAAAAGATTTAAGTGCAGCCCCCCTCCCTGGCCAATAAAGTTATAAAATATCAAAATATTTAATAACTATTGTAAAATGTATTTTCAATAACTATAGGAACGATCATAAATTAATATTAATCTACAACAGTTTTTATGAGCAGTCATCCACTCCGAGTTGTCTCGGTTTTATTGAAAATACGTAATAAATAATAATATACTATCTTAGACTAATATTACTGTTATTAAGTAATGTTTGAGCAGATATTACATTTATTAATTAATTGACTGACTTAGCGAACAAAGTGAGCTGCTCTAGTTCAATATAGGTAAAAACTATTTAGGTGTAATGATAAGCCTAACTCAGCCCCCTCCCCTCCCCTCCCGACACACAGTAATTTCACCAAATTTCCGTTCATCTTTGAGAATTAATGCTAAAATGTAAATTATTTTAAACAAATATTCAACATAAATTTAGTGTTCTATATTCTATTTCACTTTCACAAATGTCTATTATAATTTATTGCTTTATATCAATGAATATGTTTATTCTAAAAACAATGGTTTAACCCAGTGGTTTTCAAACTTTTATTGCACACCGTACACCCTATAAAAATTTTCACGGCACACTGACCTTTTTTTAGATGAAAAATTCAATGCAATCAGTAATTTATGGAAAATCCGCGGCACACTTAGTGGATACTCGCGGCATACCAGTGTGCCGTGGCACCCACCTTGAAAACCACTGGTTTAACCATTAGGTAGTAGACTGTTCGCCTTAAGTTTTTAAGATACCTAGTACGCATTTTAAAAAATAAATCTTTAATTTCGTTGTGGAATTTGATATTCCGTTATCCAACCATTGGGTTTTTTGTTATAGACAGACATATTTCCTATGTTTTCTGAGGATATAGTAACGAATCGGTGTATTTCTAGTAGATACCTAATTAGATGCTAATCTAGCATGCTCATAAATATTTAGTAAAATAATAAACCAAAAGCAAAATTAGTGTATTTATTTATTGTGTGCTTATTATATAATACATTTATACATGCAATATGCATTAATAATATTTTCGTATCAGCGTACTGGGAAGATGATGAATGATGATTACTTTGTTATTGACAGGTATAGGTACCTACTAAATGTTTAAATTAGATAGTTTGTGAATAATTATTTTACTAAATAAAATGTAAATGTTATGTCTCTGTAATCAAACAACACATGTATTTTGATTATTTAGTTATAAATTATGACATTATTTTGAGATGGAAGCTTTGATTTATAACTTATAAGTTTATACGATTTGAATTTTTAGTTTGCTATTTCCATAAGACATTTCTAAATATGCCCCTGTACACATATATAGATAAACAATCACCCGTTAACAAATGTGAGCAAATTGTTTTTAAGCGATATTTCATGTTTATATTATGTTGATCGAGCATGTATGTGTGTATTAAATATTAATATCATGTATTTAATTAACGTCTATATTATACTCAAAAGATTAGCTGGTAGGTACAGTCTTAAGTCTTTATACGCATTACAGGCATATAGTGCCGCCATAGGTTACTGGTTTGTGTTGTTTCAGTGCCACACACACTCACTCACTAACACATTAGACACGTATTAAATATAGCATATATATATATATATGGAAATATGAAAGAGTTACCTATGTTGCTATACATAATAATTAATGTGTGTGAATAGTATATTATGCTATTTTTGTTTAATGTATAAATGCACACTAATACACCGTTTAATCATTATATTTCCACCGACTATTATTATAACCAAGTATAATATATGCATGCAGTCCACGTATACCTACCTATAAACTGCAGTCACGGTATAATTGGTCATCGAACGGAAAAAAAATAATACATTGGTAGTAGGTACACGGCGAATAAAACGCGGGGGCGTTTTGTAGACCGCATCAATGTTACCTATAGCGGAATGCGCCAGGTATCGGTCCATTCTCTTTATACGAGCGAGTTCAAGATGATCTAATAATCACCTTGACATTTGGCATCAAGTGCACTTGTTGCTTTTTCATTTCCCCGATAGGTACCAAGATTATACCAAACGTATAATTGTCTGTGAGCCCGACGCCCAGGCATAGATTCATTAAAACAAAACCATTTGGACCGACACCGCTTCGATATAGTTTTGAATTGGCAGCCGACAATCGATGAAGACCTAAATTAATTTTCGCGAGAAAAAGATGAACATCGCCCTGCAGGTAACGTACAATATTCAATATGTAATATTTATATTGTATCATAATTTATAATATGCACAAACTACACAAACGGACACAATACGAATTTAACGTGATCGAATAACGCTCAAACGAATACTGATCGAAAAGCGAACGTTCAACCCATACATATAAATTAACGAGTAGGTACTGAAATTAGTACTTACTGCCTTCTAAGTAGTATTATCTAAGTAGATAAGGTATCGTTGTCGTTTGATGTCAAAGGCATAATATACAGTCTGTACCTACCTATACAGACCTAATCGTATCTCGTAGTAGGTACAACGTAAAATACTTAAATAAAAACGGAAATTCTTCAATAATACTCAATACATATATTTATTTGTAAAATATTCTAAATAAACTCGAAAATTCTATAATATTACAAAATTTACTTATTTATTTGTAAAAAATATTTAATAGGCATTCTAAAATATTTGAAAATATTCGAAATAAGAATGGCATCAGATTATTTAAAATTAAATGAAACGTATACATTTAGATCGAAAACTTTACAATTTTAAGACTATATAAAAATATTTATTTAAATTAAAATCCATTCCCTAATTATAAGTTTAGTATTCAAAACTATATGAAATCGAAACTATACGATTATATGATGTGTACGACTATACATTTTTTTTTATACCTAACCGACCAACAGGGGCGAACTGTTTGCTTTTGCGACACACTATACTTTTCCCTGCTGACCATCGATGGCTTATTCAAATAATGCCTATACCTACCTATACCTACGATTAAAAACAAAATAGCTGTAAGCCAATATGTGATAAAATGAATTTCAATTTGAATTTAAAAAATACAAGGATATAAATCTATGACTTATTGTCGGTTACCGTCATAGACCTCATACTTAGTTAGGTTAGCTTATGGTTACTGTACGACATCGAAATGTTGAATTTGACCGGTTGCAATAATACTTAATTTTTTTTTTAAATTAGAGGCTAATACCAAACATGAAATATAGAACAATAATAATTTAAACATTACTAAATTTTAAATGACCCGTTAACGAACGAAAAATAATAGTTAGATGATGATTCACGCAGTTTGTAGATCATACGCGTGAGATATCTGACGCTTGCGTACATTTAATTAACTATTTATAATCTTGTTTTGCTTTTAGCTCATTTTTTCATTTGTCATTTTATGGCCAACAACACTTTCTCAAAATTTCTACGTCCCAATTCAAGAAAATGAGGTATTTGCATTTATTACATACACATTAATTCATAAACCGTAATGTGAACAATAACTGAATAACAATAAAATTAAAATAATTGTTGTATTTATTAACCACAATAATATGTTCCGTTTGACAGTTGGCTTACGAATTTCATTACAATATCAATGACTTGCTCTCGGGGGTTGTAACACATCGTTGGGAATCGAGGTACGGTGATTACGTAAGAGGATCGTACAGTTTTCTAGAGCCTAACGGTATGATCAGAAATGTAAACTACGAAGTCGATGGAAAACATGGCTACAGAGCAGTAACGAAATTTTTTAAGCCACAACAAAGTAAATATTTTATTTGGAGTTCAAACATGTATAAGATAAACTATATTATATACCTACTACCTAGTAATTATTTATTATAACCTATACAAAAAAGTTGTATCATGAATTTAACTATAGCCTATAGGTACATGTAACAATGACCGAAGCCAATTTCCTCCACTGTCCATTTTCCTTCAATAAAGAATCAAGCATAAAAATAATGTTTATGCACTAATGCAGCGGTTCCCAAACTGTGCTCCGCGGAGCCCCTGGGGCTCCGCAATGGTTTCCCAAGGGCTCCGTTCGTTACACCACAAACATTTAATAATTTTAATTATTTAAAGTTTAAACGAATATATATTTCATAAAAATCTCGTCAACACTCAACTTGACATAATTCACCGATATGACGCCAACCTACTATGTAAAATCCCGATAAGAAAATTGTGTACAATTATTTAATTTTAGAATTTAGATAATACTTGTAAATATAGAAACTGGATAATTTCTACCATTTAATTAAGGTTTGACTCTCAATTACTAAATTATTTTATCAGTTTATCGCGCAAATTGACGAACGACGGACATGTGATTATTTTGTTTAATCCGGTGAATTTGTTATTTTATTGTGCGTATTTATGAACAACGGACGTGTATTTTTTCTTTGATTCAATTTTTCATTTTTTATTGTTTTAATTGGCATATTTACGAACGACTCAGTGTATTTCTACTTTACTGAAATGGAACGGTGGTTCAAAACGGGCTCCATAAGACCTGAAAATCGTAAGCCAACAACTGTTGATCAATCAAAGGAAGATATCAATTGTTGTAGCAAAAATGTTTTAGAGTCTACGATACCTGATGTAGAAAATCTGAAAGGAAACAAAAAACGAAAATATGGCGATTCGTATTTAGACATGGGATTCACTGAATTTTCAGATGGGCGTCCTCAGTGTGTGATATGTAACAAAGTTTTGCCTAATAGCTCAATGTTCCCTGCTAAGCTAAGACGACATTTTGAAACTCATCCTGATTTCACAAATAAAACTGCAGACTATTTCAAAAGAAAAAGTGATGAACTCCATGCAACTCAGAAAACGTTTATATCTCATGTAAAGACACATTCCGAAAAATCACTGAAAGCATCGTACTTAGTTAGTTATGAATTGGCTCTTGCTGGCAAACCGCACACCCTCGCAGAAACTCTTATAAAACCACTATTAGTGAAAGTAGTGAAGTGTATGGCCGATGAAAAAACTGCGACTATGATCTCAAGTATACCTTTATCAAATAATACTGTGCGTAGTCGAATTCAGGACTTATCACACGAGGTTAAAGACACCATAATTTCTCGTATCGGTCAAACAAAATTTTCGTTACAACTTGACGAATCTACGGACGTCGCTGGATTAGCTGTGATGATGACATTTGTACGGTACGAATATTCTGGTATTTTTCATGAAGATATTTTGTTCTGCAAACCACTTCCATCCTCAACAAGCGGAAGTGAAATTTTTTCTATGCTTGATGCCTTTTTCATTGAAAACTCAATACCATGGAACAATTGCATTGACGTGTGCACAGATGGCGCAAAGGCCATGGTAGGTAATGTTGCTGGCGTTGTTGCAAGGATCAAAAAAGTTTCACCAAATTGCACGAGTAGTCATTGTGTATTACATCGACATTCCCTCGCAACGAAAAAAATGCCAGTGTTATTAAAGCAAGTGCTTGACAACGCCGTTAAAATTATTAACCATGTTAAGACACGACCTTTGCAGTGTAGACTGCTCAAAATACTATGTGAAGATATGGGAGCTTTATTCAAGTCATTGTTATTACACACAGAAGTACGGTGGTTGTCGCGAGGTAAAGCATTGTCCCGTTTACTTGAACTTCGAACGGAAGTTTTTTCAATTTTGAAAGACAATAATAGTTTGCTAGCAGATTATTTGAATGACCAGGAATGGTTGTGCAAATTATGTTACTTGGCAGATATTTTTTCAAAAATGAATGAATTTAGCATATCTATCCAAGGAAAACAAAAGACAATATTTGATGCTAATGATAAAATTTTTGCGCTAAAGAAAAAAATAGCATTCTACATTGAAAGCGTCGACAATAAAGACTTGACATGTTTTTCATTGACTTCAAACTTTTTACAAGAAAACGAATTAAAAATAACTGAATCATTCTTAGAAATAATTAAAGAACACCTCAATAATTTACTTCAAAATTTGAATTCATACTTTCCAAAGGATGTTCAAGAATCGATTCGAAAAAACTATGAGTGGATTCTAAATCCATTTTCAGTGACGTCAAAACCAGCAGCTCTCAATGCAGCAGAATACGAGGTTCTTATTGATATGGTTTCGGATAGTTACTATCAGACATCATTTAAAAGCAAACCAATATCTGAATTTTGGGCTCAGTTAGGGAAAGATCATTCAATATTAAGTTCAAAAGCTAAACTGCTTTTACTGCCTTTTGGTACTACGTATCTTTGTGAAACCGCTTTTTCGAGGTATACAGCTACAAAAACCAAATATCGATCACGTTTGGATGCAGAAGACGATATGCGTCTTCAACTGACTTCTGTGATACCGGACATCGACAAACTTAGTAGTAAAAAGCAGGCCCATTGTTCACATTAAGACTCACACAATTAGACGTATAAATGTAACGCTGTATTAATTTTAAATATTTTTTTAACTAGTTTAATTCTAATTTTGTAGATTTCAATAATAAACAATATTTTCTCCAGTTCTTGTAAAACTATTGTTTCCTTTATTCATAAATATAATTTTATTTTGACTCCCGTATGTATACAGTTCGTGTTAATCATGCTTCATAGAACACAGGCAAATGCAAATTAACATTAAATTTTTCTTGGGGCTCCACGAGAAACTTCTCCTTAAAAAAAGGCTCCGAGGCTGAAAAAGTTTGGGAACCGCTGCACTAATGTATTGTACAAATAAAATAAATAGCAAAAGCAACAGAAAGACCATACAAATAAAATAAAACATTGATACTAATTAAACGGCATACTAGGAAAAAAGTCCGGTACAGATAATCAGGCGAAAGGAAATTATGATGTGAATATGTGATGCACAGTTGACAGTTCCAATTACTAATTAGTATTAATATTTATTGTAACTAAATGATTTACGTGACGGAATTAATAAATAATCTTGTAGGTACCAACATTTATATTGTAATTAAATATATTTTTTTTAATATTGTTGTACATACCTATATACCGGAATTTTTTTAGTTAGATAGTTAATACTTATTTAAACTAACAAATCATTATAACATATTATGTATAATATTATGGTAATGATACTAAGTACCTGATTAAAATCATTGAAATTTTTTTTGAAATTTGTTATTTTGAATAGGTATTGTTATTTGTTACATATTTATATATGGGACTTTTTTATCCTGGACTTTTTAGACGGAGGACTTATCTACTCCGGACTTTTTTAGCTCGACTCAAATTAAACGTATGATAAACATTATGAAAATGATATGGATGGTAAATAATTTTAAGATTTACTAATATCAGAAAATTCTCAAAAAGAATATTTTGAAAAAGTTATAAAGTTTCAAAATAATTTGCTTCAAGAAAATATTGATAAGTATTTAAAAAAATTTTGAAAATAAACTATTTGACTTGAATAAACCTTTTACCATCTACATTTTTTTTAAATTAGATTTAAAAATTGGCTATTTTGAAATTTTTCAAAATAATTTGATAAAACTTAAAATGTTTTGAAAGGTTACAATTATATAAATTGCATATATACATTTTTATCATAATCCGTGATAAAGATAACTACACCCCAATCATAACACCTATACCGATGCACAATGTAACGGATGTTACACGTATCTTAATTAGACTTACCTAATCAAACTTGTGACATTAAGATGTCATTGACTCTTAGTCACTCACTTGTGATACGGTATACAACACTGGTGCCTACTGCTGGCTAAAATATCAGCTAAATATTTAAATATTTGGAGGAAAATGGCCAATCTTTTTTATTGAGGAAACTAGACAATGGAGGAAAACGGTATCTCATTTTTAGAGGAAAATGGTCTGCCCATACCATTATTGTACGAGGTTATTATGTTCAAGGTTGTTGGACTGGAAGACATTCTTCAATAATAAGTTGCCCAAAGTCGCTCCAAACCCTTCTTATATAGTATTATCAACCATCATATCTATTTAATTTATAACGATTAATGGAGCATTATTAAGTTTCACTCAGTATCATAACATATCAAACTGAATTAAATTGTGTGACGATAAATTAAATTAAGCTCTGAGCTGAGTGATTGAGTCATTGCTCATTGTTAGTCATTGCATTTAATATTTTTGAATTTATCATATGGATAAGTTATCTAATGCCTACATACTATCATTGTAAAATACATTAACTATTAGGTGTATGAGTGATTTGGGCCATACATTCATACTAAAAAAAAAAATAACTTTTTAAAAATTATTAGAAATTAACCAAAGGAAGAAAAATTTACAATTTTACTGTATCTATTACTATTAGGTACCTACTATTTAACTGTATTTTACACTTTTATTCACATATCATTTTATTCGAACCTTACATAATAACAACTTGTAGTGGCCATAAAAGCTCAAACAAAACGTATTGTTTATATCACATTTTGAAAAGTTTCAAAATAAAAAATAAGCCCGTCAGTACGTTAGGTTACAACTTACAATCGTGTCACTGTAATGAATAGTTAAATTCAAATACAATGATCTAAACTAAAATCGTTCGTCTTGATTTTAATATGTAATTTCGTCCAGTTTTGATCTTAAAATAACTTTAAAAAACTGCATGTGTTTAAACATTTTTAGATTTTTTTGGATCAGAATTAATTCTTACATGACACCTCGTTTTAAATTTTCAATCCTTATCCATAAAAGAGTTAGTACATCTTTATTTTAATAAATGTTGTCAAAATTTCAACTTAAATACGCACTAAAAAAAATCGTCTATTTAGTTATTTAATATTTATTAACTACTTATGAAAAACCTATCATTACATTTTCAAGCTTATTGACACAACAAATATGACATTTATGGGATAAAAAACTCAAAACGAGTCGAAGTATTTTGAAAATTGTATTATGTTTAGAAAATGATAAAATTAACATTTTTTGAAAATTTCAAGTACCTACAGTTATTATTTTTGGAATAACGACAAAAAAAGAAAACCGTTGTATGAAAATTTGTCAATTTACGAGTGAATATCCAATGCCTAGCTTCGAACGCTCGCAAAAAATTATTGTGGATTTACGTTCAACGCTTTTTTTAAATTTCCACTGACAACAACTTATGAATAACGTTGTATTATAATAAAATATTTATTAATTTATATGGTCATAATATATATTATACTCAAATGGTAGGTTTAAGTGTAGGTATAATCCTAAATCATTGTAGATCGTATAGAGAAAATAAATTTAATTTGTATTTGTATTTAAAAAATATGCAATGTACCTATATTGTGGGATTTACTAGTGTTAATTTGTAAGCCATTAATATAATAATAATGAATAGTATGTGTAGGTATATGTATACAATATTCATATAACTAATAAATAATAATCCTTTTTTTTCAGTGCCTAAATTCAACTCATTACAATCTTCCGAAGTACCAACTAAATAAATATCCACGATTATACATTTAAACATTATACAAAGTAGGTATCAGCCTTCAGAAAGGTACCTAGGTTTATTTTTTTAGTTTTAAAAGTAAATATTGTGTAATATTACGGAAATGATGGTTTGTTGTTAATAATTAATAATAAACTATGATGTGAATATGAGGTTTTGTATTTATTGCAAGTAAAATATCTATTATAACACTGAATAATTTAAATAATATTTTAAAACCAGTTCATTGTATATATTATAGTTACATACGTACGCAAATAATAACTATACCTACATGACTATTCATATTACTTATACCTCTATACACTACACATATTTGAAACATATTTATATCAACACAGTGATACAAATATAGGTATGAAACTAAAATAAACTAGCCCATATAGAAATAAAATAAGGTTCATTCTGGTTGCCAAGGTGATATATTTTGATTATTGCATCAATAACTATATATACATTAAAATATTACAAGTTGCAGCCTGTATGTTAAGTGTAGGTATAACTAAAACCTTGTGCTTATAAATATAATAACCTTATAACCTTACAAACAATTGTTTGTACTCCAATAATTAATTGTACTTATAGGTACTATTAATACCTATATACATAAAAACATCTTTAATATGGAAGAACTAAAAGACAAAAGTTTACATTTAACCGCTGAAAAACTAGCTGAAGAACTTCAAAAGATGGACATATATAATGAATTTTATGAAGACTTGCAGGTAGGTACTATATTTCTATAATATGTAATACATTATACTAATTATTATACACATAAATTAATCATTATTTATTTATTTTGACATTTTAACGATAGTTAAACTTCAATTTTGTAATTTTATTTATCGATTATAGCCTATAGGTAGGTAGGTATTGACTATTATAGTCACCTATTAGTTTATTATAATAAATATATAATAATCATTATAATAATTCTACTATAATACTACTACCAATATTATACTATTATAATAACTTTACTTATAATTTGTAGTTAAAATTTCAATTATTAATCTCAGTCACTTACGTGTCATATGCGTCTTTGTTAGGTACAGACCCATATATTATGTAGGTAAGGTATTAATTGAATTTTTTTTGTAGTTAGCTACCTTCTTTTTAGATTTTAAGTGGAGTTATAAATGTATTGGTTTTACAATAGTGTAGCCAGTTTAGGTACGTGTCTTTGATTTTTTGAGTGGTAGCAATGCTTCAATCTCCAACTTTAGAGTGGTCTCGGAGTAGGTAATTTTAAATATATAGATAACTAAGACAAATAAAAAAAAGAATTGGAAAATAACTATTATTCACTCAAAATGTTTTTGATAAAATCGAATTAATTTTTTTTTCTGCAACTCAAAAATGAATGTCTTAACTTTTTTTTGAAGTTTTCACAAAAAATGTATATTGGCATTTTATATTTCAAATCATTCATTACCCTTTTTATGCTAATTATAATCTTTTAAAATTTTTTTAGTTGATTTCACTTTATGAACTATAAAATATTTGCTTGTCAATTAAAAAAGCTTTAAACTTTAACACAATGTTCTTCACAAATCATATTTCGTTCTAATAGCAATTAAAAAATATCAAAAATAAGTGGTCATAATTTTGTTTTAAGCATTTTAAACTTTTAAGTTGGAATAATTTTTACAAAGTCGTCAAAACTAGGGTGATTTCAATTTTTTTAACACTTATAAAACTTAAAATTATAATATAAGATTTTTCATAGTTTAGCATAAGTTTATGTACGTACATTTTTTGAATGGTTTTAGTTCATTCAAACATAATAGGTAATGATTTATCCTCAAACGATTTTTGTTATTTTAGTATTCTACAAAAAGTATTAATCGCACATGATTGAAAATTTCAAAATTTCAATTTTACATAGGTTATCACTCTATATTTTGTATAAACACAATAATATTTTTCAAAATATTTAGTTTCGTTTCCAGCTATTTTGTGCACCATGAACGATGAACCATCCAGTGTTGACGTGTTGTTGTTAATATCTAAGTTAGCCGGTACTTACCGGTCTCACAGGCATATATCATATCACACCACATATCAGTGGGCCATAGGTACATACAAAATCACACGACAAAATCATATATTTTAATTATAAATATTATGTTGTGTGCTAGTTTGTTCAACTGAGATTATTACTGAGATATATCAACAAGACAATATGATTGATTCCCAAATCTCAATTTATAATAATTTGTAAGAGCAGTAGCTGCCAGCAAAGGGCGGAATCCCTAGACAGTTTTCAGGGGGAGGTTGGGGTGAACCTATAAACTAAAATGTTGATAATTATGATTTTGTTGGCAATGATAGTAATTGTATACATTAACAATTGTTATGGGGGGTGAATGCCCCTTTGACCCCCCCCCCCTTGGACGCGCCTGGCTGTCAGCTGGTAATAGTTACTAACATTACGATTACCTACATCATTATATCAATGACTTATTAGACGCCGTCGTCCCAACAGGTACGCGCCACTGCCCGAAGCCCTGAAATAATTATGATATTATAATAGGTCAATGGGATAATATGAACGCGCATATAGGTAGGTACCTACTCAATCATAAATTAAAATTGGTCGAATTATTAATCCATTGAAGAGCACATTAAGTATAAAAAGACTAAGATAACGTAGTCGCTCCGCGGGTTATTTCATATACTTATTCGTCGTGGAGTTGGTTTGCGTTCATGAAATTGAACGACAGCGTATAATATATTTATGTATCGACACGACGGCACCATGAACCAAAATATTTTCAAGGTCCTTGGTCCACGATCGTGAGTCTCGACAGTGATCGATTGTGACACCCACGAAGCAATGACATCACGCCTGTCATTAGAATAATTCTATTATTTTATTCCAAGTATATATTATCACCAAATCGTATCTATATTGGTTTAGATGCTAGCTGCTTCTCAAGACGTATCCATAGACGACTTTAAAAAGACCCTAGTGCAAGCAGTGAACATAGGGAGCATGGAAACTAATCTGAGAAACGCGGTATTCCATTGGCTGAGAAGTCATGGAAATAATAAACAAATTGTGGTTAGGGACGAAATAACGAGTAGAGAATCGTTAGATTATTTGAGAAAAGCTCAAGTAACGTATATACAATATTGTCAATATTATAGAAAATATATATATGACAGAAACACACCTAGGCATGCGCACTGCAAGTTAAGACAGACTAGAGCTGCCTGCTCCGTATAAATTGTGAAGTTTAAAAAAACAAAAAAAAAAAACATTTTTATTAGAAATTTGTTACCACCACCTTACACATTAAAAATTAAATTATAAACATAGAACAATATTTTATTTTACGATTGAAAAAATCCCATAATCCACAAATCAAATGCAAAATAGTTTTTAAAGTAGATACCCATGTTATGTCAAAATAATTAAAATATTTAATGATACTTATTTTATATAATATAGGCATATAGTAATAAACTATATCTATTGAAATTAATAGAGATGACGATTATTTGATAAATTTAAAATCCTTAAATTACATTGCACCGATGAATTAGTAAATCTACATGGCCTGGATATATCTATAATATATCACATGGCTATGTATATATATATACTGATGACATAAACCTAAGATTAGAAAAATATGTCATAATAATTTTATCATAAAATTAAATATAATTTGAATATAAAATTTATAAATTCAAACTAAAAGTTTCTGTATACTGTTTGTGAATGCTGCTGTCTTAAAACTGTGCGCACGCCTGTGAATAGAAAACCTAATTCTAACGTATAACCTATACACATAGATCACATGGGAAAGAAGAATACAGAAATCATTGGAATCAATGTGTGAGGAAATAGGCATAAATCTATCTTGTCTTAGGTCCAGTGCAGATCGTGATGAAATGTTACAAAAATGGAACGAACTCAGTACATACAATACGAGTAGGTCAATTCTTTTTTATGTTTTTAACTTGTAGATTATTAATTTATACTATTTTTGTTTAAAATATTATTATACTTCCTCCCAAGAATTGAGATAAATATTCACATCAAATATTTATAAATTGTATTTTATTTCAAGGTTTAGAAAGACTGAGACCGGTGTATGCACCGAAAGATTTTTTAGAAGTACTATTTTCATTGCATAATCCTAATTACCGAATGATATCGTAAGTACCTACCTACTGTTACCTATATATAATGTTATATACTCCTAAAAAGTAGAAACTAGGAATATTGAATTTATTTTACTTAAATAAAATTGTTCTGAACATGTTGATAGATTGGTTAGTATATACCTGTATGCTATAGATATTGAATCAAACATAATACCTATATAGGTACTGCGTGTTCATACTGTATACGCCTAAACTAAATTTGAACTTAAGTGACATAATATAATATAGTTTGCGAAGGAAAAATATTCTTTTATTTTTGAGAAAATTTAGACGGTCAATAATTATAATTTCTAGCTTATGAGTAAGGAAGATGACTCGTGGTCATAAAATTTCTCCAAATATGCATTTATGTGCAAAATAAAAAATATACCTATGAAGGTTGCATTTAAAAAATAAAATCAATAATATTTGTATTTATTTATTATATTTTATTTAACTGCATTTATTATTTTGAATTGGTTTTAATTGTTTCAAATGTTCAACTTTAAGTATTAAATTTGTTTGTAATTCATATAAATTATAAAATAATCCGGCTTCAATTAAAAACTTGCGCTGGGGTCATTCAAAAACCATACTATATGACAACAATTAAAATAAATTTATGTTTGGGTTGTATTATATGACCAAATGTCAGCGGAGAATAAATTGATGAAATTATTAATTAACTTAAAATATACCTATATAGAATCGAAGAAATATGCCCCAAAAACAAAAAAAAACTCTAAATATGCATTTATATGCAAAGTAAAAATGTCAAAACTAGCTTTGTTGAAGCATAAAAAATATTAATTGTTTCGTACTCAGCTATCTTTGTGACTGTGCAAAACAAACATGAAAATGCTACAAGTTCTCTGCCCTGCTTATGAGTTTCTTATATTAGATATGCACATATTTACCTACTACCTACATAATAATAATAAATATTGTAATATGTATAATACCAATTGAAATATTTATCTACATTATTAATATTGAAAACTTATTCCTTATATTCTAATGACATCTACGGCCCTAATATTGTTGTAAAATATTGAATACTATAAGAAGTGTTAAAATAATATTTGAATTGGATTTAGTGATGATATGATATGGGATTTTACGTACCTGCCGCTGAAAGTTAAGACACTACCAGAACTTGTAAGTTATTTAATAGATAGGTAATGTATACTATTCACTATATAGATACTTATGTAGGTACTAATTATTTGCTTAAATGTTCGACAGTCAGTAAGTATTACTTACTACTTAGCGGCGTATCTAAGAAGTTGATTTTTTGTATTCTTGTATTTAAGATGAACGCGCGAACTTTGCGCTTGATGCATTATTCAAATTAATATTATAGAAGTTCTTTTTTCCATCAAACAATCAACTACATTGTATGATTACACCTACTTACTAACTATCAACATTTTTGTGAAAAATTGACAATGAAAAACCAATAATTAAAACCCATTGTACGACTCGTTTTACACACTTTACGAAAATAGTCAAAAAATATAATAAAGATAATTATTTTGTTGGACAATATTAACTGTGGTCGGTATATTGGTGTCCTACATCGGATACGCCACAGACAACAGTATACTTACATCTGTACGATGTAGCTACGCAGTTAAAACTTAAAATAGCTGTATAATGTTGCGTCGGTTTTAGAGACATCATTACAGGGTTTTGGCCACTGCCGATTTGCTGTTAGGTTTAACGTGTTGTCAATGTCTGACGACGTTGTCGAGCGGGTCGACGTCACAGGGAGAACTTGAACGAATCGATTTGGGAGAAAAAGGTTAAATAATTAGAAATTCGTCTGTGTAGTTACCCTGCAGTGTGAAAAATCAAAAATGAACGAGTAATAATATCTATTTCTACAGTTCTTCAACATCAGCATGCGCCAGTGTGTCAAGAGTTTCTGAAATTGGGTGCACCGCGCTGTCTCCGGGGTAGGCTCTGGGCACAGATCCTAGGATCCAGTGCGAAGACTTCGGTATGAATGACACTCGCCTCGTACCCTTATAGGTATTATCATATATTTTCCACCCACGTGACGGACGTTGAGCATTTGTTTTCAGGAACAACATTACTCGGAATTAAAACAACGAGTGTTGCACTACGATATGCTGATCGACAAATTGATCACGAAAGACG
The DNA here is from genome assembly GCF_001856785.1 of Myzus persicae. Lineage (NCBI taxonomy): Eukaryota > Metazoa > Arthropoda > Insecta > Hemiptera > Aphididae > Myzus > Myzus persicae. Next base: position 92,676 of record NW_019102916.1, on the reverse strand, counting down.
TTCAGCTAACAGCGTGCAACGACGACCAATACTTCGTGTTCGAAGACGTCTTACACCAGGTGCTTTTTATATTTTACGTAATATACAATGTAGGTATGTCGTACATAATATAAGTATACATATGGACTGCACAAAAGTTGCGTAAACAAACCGTAACCCAACACAAAAATCTAATGGCCATAATGTTGCCGATGCTTCAAAACTATAATAATAAAAATAATCATAAAAAAAGTTGCGTTAATGATGATCGGGGGATATGAGGGATGGACACCATTGATAATTTGTTTAAAAATATTTCTTTGCATCCAAGCTCCAAAGAGAATATTTGTTCACAAATAGGGAATGGGCTAAAAGTCAAGATCACCATAGACGCTCACAGGAGAAGGTATTTTAAAATATATTTTGTATACCTATTTGTTATAATAGTTGGTGTTCAGCTGTTCACGACAAATGACAACAGTTGACAAATAACGATAATAAAAAATAATTCATCCTCAAATTCTAAAAAAATAACTTGAGATTTACTGGGTGTATAATACTAAAGTCTAGTACTAATAGTATGATAGTAATAATGTACCTATATCAGGTATATGGGTATGAACACTATGAACCATAGTTACCTTATACCTACCTATATACATTGCCTAGCTGTGTCTATACTCTATAGTCTATACTTCTATAATCTATAGCCTAAGTAGCCGAATGATCCATCACGTGCATGTACCCATGAGTACCTAAGAAATAAGAATAGACCAAATGGATTTGCTTTTTGGAATATCACTGAAATATAAAAATTATGCCAGATGACTTCATTGGTGTATGAGTTAAGTCTAAAAATTGAATGTTAGATTTTGTGTTTCATAAATGTTGATGTTTATGGCTAAATATGTATAAATAATATTATAAATTAATATTAATACCTAATCAGTAATCATGTTTAGATGCCACATACTTGTATGATATATATACATGTAACAGCAATATAGCATTGAATATAAATTAAATCTACATTGGTGTGAAGGGAGTGGTACCCCCCTTCCACACACACACACACACACAGAGAAAAAACTCCAAATACACCCTTAGTATATAATAAAATATTTATTAGTTATTATACTTACTAGGGGCTCAATGGACTTCTAGTATAAGTACATACCTAACGACCTTATAATATAATTGGCATTTCGCTATTAAGTACATAGCTGATAACTAATATTCTTGTCCCATTTTTGGTGTTTAGATAATGTTGTGTTTTACTCGTGACACTGACGTTTTGTCAGTGTTCAACAACTCGACCAGCCATCCAATACTTACGTCGTTGAAAGGCAAACCACCTATGGAGGCAATATATCCACCCAACGGCATTATACCTTTTCACGGTTTCACAATGTATGGTAAGGTAAAATAACATTTTTTTTTTGTTCGTTATAACTGTTGTTATTGATAAAATTAACTGTTTCCCCGAAGGATTTTTTTTCGATTTTTGTTGTAGTGTCATCGATCATTTCGATTTTCCATTTGACTATCGCAGTTCATTGTTCATTAAAGCCGTTGTAACTTTTTTTAAATAGAGACTTAAATTGGGGATCAATTTAAACTTATTAAAGAATCTTTGAATTATGTGTGGTCATTATTTTTTTTTTCACAAACAATCGTGCTCAATAAAATATAGGTATACCAATTTAGCAAAATGTAAATATAAATGACAATATAAAATTGCACACTTGTATTGTCTATAAGACTTGTAGGTACTTCTATAAAAAGTTTGTAGAATACTCTTAGTTCTTACGATGCTTCTGAATCTATTTTCGAGTCTAGATAATAATCAAACAATAAAAAAAAAAAAATAATGTGTATTCTTATAGTAGGTACCTATGTATTATTCTAATCAAAAATGTAGTATTATACTATTGTCTATTTATCTAGCATTCTAGTGGCATAGACGAATTACATGTGCAATTATGTGAAAAAAATTCATGTGTAAAAAATATTATTGGAGTATGGTCATAATCCAAGACAATACAATACAACGATAGCTGTTCACCTGATAGTTATTATTGTACACAATTTGCAAACTTGTTGTCTCCAATGAAGCTTGCACAAAGTATACAGAGTTTACACAAACAATAATGGATATTTAAATGGCTAGATGTACTTAACCAATGTACCAGACAGTTTTTGTTTTTATTTCAAATAAACTGTAATATATTCTATTCTCTACTATTATGTATACCGAATAGGCACCACTTACCCAACCTTTTTTTACATAGACAAATATTTCGATGTTGTAAAGTATAGTAAAAAATAACGATAAAATACTTCCAAAGTTGATTGATCTCCAATTACCTATGATAAAACTAGAATTTCGGACGGGCGATGACAGGGCCAAAAAGTCGTAGACCGATAAACCTGTGTCTGGTAAATTTTGATCTGCGATTGTTTTAAGCGTCATTAATATTAATAGGCCATTCCCGCATATAAGTATACCACTGTACGAGTGAAAGTTCAACTTCTTGAAACTGTATTTAGACATTCAAAAAAAGTAAAACGTCGTTTGTTGTCCATTTTTAGCTGCCCCTGTTTGCTATTTGTTCAACGACCCTGTACCATTGTACTACACGTTCAGGGCTTTCTACCTACGCTACTGGTTCCGATTGCATGTCATAAGCTCACACCCGCAAAGCATACTTGGACTATGCATTTTGTTTCAGCGGCTCTTACAGAGACACGAGACAAAGATTTGGTCGCATTTTATGAGCCACAACATTCACCCGTAAGTACCTACCTACTTAATGTACCTACATATTGACACAAACCACATTATCCTACTGTCCTATACAGTCAATATTATTACTCGGTGTGTATATATTCTACGATTCTACATAATATTTAAAAACCAATTAATAATTTGTGTTTCATTGCCCGTCAGTATCAGAGTGGTATTTAAATGGCTCATGAAAGGATTCAGTGGGCATTTGCTTCCAGAACAATTACTTAACCTGTGGGACATGGTTATAGCTTATGACTCCTTGGAAGTATTACCACTTTTGGCAGTTGCGATTTTAAGTTTTAGGAAAGACAATCTGCTTCAAGTAAACACTTTACAAAACGTAGAAGTATGTATACAGTTACGGTTGGGTTAAAATAATACAGCAGTAGAGTGTTGATTATTCAAATGAATAAACTATAGTATTTGGTAAATTGGAACTAAGTACAAATTATTGTCATCAATTAAACCTAATATTATATTTCAATTTTTAAATGTATAATTCAGATTTATTCTTGAATCATAATTTATTTATTTAAATAGGACATTTTGAATAAATCGATTAAATCTTCACACATTGTTTTTCATATTCTTAAATTATCTACTAGTTAATAAAAAAATCAACATTCTACTGAAATTGCTTTTGTTATAATAGATTAAACAAATTTAATTGTTATTTTTTTTTTTAGTCTGTTCTAATAGATTTATCATCATTAAACGTAATGTCTTTGCTACAGTTGGCACTAAAAGGACCAAATAAAATGTAATAAGATAAACTTGTTTAATAAATGTTCAAGTTTAAATTAATAATGTATAATTAAAACAAACAATCATTATAAATTAACAGACTTAAGCAGGTATATATTTAAACATTTACCTACAACTCGCATAAGTTATTTCTGGGGTTAGTGCATAACATACAAATAATTAAAAATATAATAATAACCTAACCTAAGACACATAACACAAAATGGTTGGTTATAATTATTTTATAATATTAAAAATAATAACATATAGCCAGATAAAGTTACATAAATATGTAGCAGCGTGTATGAATTTCAACTGGAATAATCATATCTAAAAATTTAACAATTTATCATTGCATACAAGAAGACTTGATCACCCTAATAAAATTTTACTCAATATATGTATAGGAATTTAATAACACATTAGAAATTCAAACATTTTCACAATACCAATAATAACATAAATAAAAGATTCAAATTGTACAATAAAAACAATAACAATAATATAAAAAATAAGCTACCACACCTTAATTAGAACAATTTCTCTAGTTTAATTTGGTAAAAATAATCTGTGGTACTGAGATCATTTACAAAATGTCTCTTAAAATTGTATTTAAACATTTAACACATTGAAATTATTCAATTTTTATTTATCTTAATAATTATAACTTATCAATATTCAATCCTTTTAACTGTGATACTCCAATAAAACAACAGTATAAAATATTATACTGTTTAAATAATTGATTAAACAATTTAATCAATAAGTCAATATTGTCAGAAGTATAATTTATTAAGTAACAGAATGGCGAAAAGCACTAAAACTTACAACAATTGGTAACTTTAACAGATCTAGTAATCTTCATATCTTCAAGAGTATCTGGTAATACTGTTCCCTTTGTTTCAGGCAACATTAGAACCAAACTTGAAACAAAAATACCCAATATTCCACACACCGTACTTGGAATGTACCAAGCTCTAGCTCCCTAAATTACAAAAAATTAACAGTAAATTTCAACATTAATCATTTTAATACAGTAGCCATGTGTTATGGCTATTAGTTATTACCAATAATTCAACTACATATGGTGCAATGACAGATCCTATTTGAGAAATAGTCAATGATGTTCCAAGACCGGTATTTCTTATTGTAGTTGGATATAACTCTGATATATAAAGCAAACTAACTGAAAATACTGCACTCACACAAAATTTTCCAAGCAAAGCAACAAATAATAAAATATTTGCACTTTCTAAAAAAATAAAAAAATAATTATTTATTAGTATAAGAATTTAAAAACAAGTGTACTATATCTTTCATATTATAATATAAACTATAGTTATTTAATATGTACCTTGTGGTATTGTTAACAATGCAAGCTGCAATATTCCGGATGTAAAAAATAAACCGGAAACTGCTATTTTACGTCCAACATATAGTAATAATGGAATAGTCGATAAGTATGCTAAGCCTTCAACAACTCCATTCAACGCAACATATATGTAACGATCAGCAGTAATATTATCGCCATTTAATGCTAATAAATTAAAATAAAAAAAGTATAATTATTTTAGTACATTCAAGATGATGTTCTTCATTAAATGTATGGGACACAATAAAATAAAGTTTCTGCATATCCCTACTATGAAATGTTTGTAGTCTCAGGGTAACCAAATATAAATGTATTATTATTATTTATTTATTTTTCCAAAGCCTCTGATTCTAAAGACTACAACTTACTATCTAAAGAACTTGAGAATTTAGCAATAGGGAACCTATTTCTAAATTGGCTTACTTATTATTTCATAGGCTGATCTCAATTTGTAAAACTAAATAATATCCATTTGAGTTTGGTTGTTCTTGATCGTTCTTAGTAATACCTACAATCATAATAAGAAGACCAAAACTAATTGAAACTCAAATGATAATGAACATGAACAATCTACATTTTCCATTTCAAATTGGGACTGTTACATACAACACACGGTATTTAATAACAATAAAATCAGCAGAAATAAATACAAATAAATAACTAAAAGAGGGTTAAAAAATGATTTTTAACATTTGAAAATTATAATATGTCACTTACAAAATCATTTGTATCAGTAAAATATTTTTTTAATAATTATGTTAAATACTATGCTAAGCACAGGACATCTAAATACTCAACTATGAAATAAATAGAACCAAACAGCATTCCTAAATCGAAGACTACGCGAGGTAAGTGGTATCAATTGATGCTAACCATACTTAAATATTTTAATATATCATAAGATACTAAACCGACCAAATGAACGATTAGTGAAAAACCCAAAAGAAATGTTATAACTAATAACTCTGCAAGGTATCCAACAAAATTAAACACCAATATATCATTCTATATAGTTGTTTAAATAAAGTCAGTATATTTTTGTATACGAGCCAACAAAACAAATTTTAAATTATCATGTATAGAACCATGTAATGTGCAATAATTTTATGTTATACGATCAACTGAAGTTAGACTGAGTACATAGATACAGTTTTATGTATTTTTAAATAAATTAAAATTTTCAACTTACCAATAACGTAATATGATAGGCCACAAACAAATCCACAAGAAAAAGAAATACCCGTCTTAACAGATAAATCCCAAGTAGAAAACAATGTGGTAAAAGTGGACAAAAACTCCTTACACTTTCCTTGACTTTTTTTTGACTACTTTATTAAAACAAAATACTTGTTATAATAAAAGTTATCATTAAACATCATACATAAATAGTATTAAAAGATAAACTAAATATTGTACATAATATGTAATATAAGGTATTATGTAATAATAAATGTCATCGATCATTATTCGTTAATTGCAAAATTATAATGGACAAACCTTTCTAATTTCAACCATATCCTGGTTATCATTATCTATGTCAGCATGAACAGCAGAAGGAACAAGCTTAGTCATCACTTTCCAAGCCTGGCTTTTTCTTCCTTGAGACATCAACCATTTTGGAGATTCTGGTAGAAACCTTAACAATAAATATTCCTATATATATAAAATCAAATAAATACGTGCTTCTATATTCAGTTAAAAAAAGAAGAGACAAAAACTGGTTGCTACCCGTGTCACTTATTATTTTGAACTTAGTATACAGTGTGTTTCTTTTTAAAGATAACACTAAATAATTCTGTCCAGTGACATCAGATTGATATGCGGTTTTCGGGAGGGGATAGGGAATATGTACATAAATACACATTTCTTGATGATTTTTACATTTTTATATCTTTCCGATTTTTTCTTTACAACTTGCATTTTTTTAAACAGCAACATGTATTTTGAATACCAAATTCAGATAGACCGAATTTTTTAAAGTCAATTTGGTCCTTTTTACCATAGCTCTAAAATCAAAATTGACTAAATGACAACAGGTTAAAGTTTTGATTAAAATTATCGAATCTTTCAACAATCATACTAGAATTGTATGAAATATTATGCAATTCAAGTATTTTTTTTGCATCCGTAGGCTATCATTAATTTTAATCGAAACTTTAACTTGTTGTCTTTTAGTCAATTTTGATTTTAGTGCTATGGTAAAAGGGAACAAATTAACTTCAAAAATTCGATCTATCTGAATTTGGTATTCAAAACACCTGTTGCCGTTTAAAAAAATGCAAGATATATTGCGCATGCGCACAGGGAAAGATCTAAAAATGTAAAAATCATCAAGAAATGTGTATTTATGTATCCCTTATCTCCTCCTGAAAACTGCATATCAATCTGATATCACTGTACAGAATTATTTAGTGTTACCTTTAAAAAGAAACACACTGTATACAAAATGTAAGCTATATAACTTACCAGCATTGTATCAACAATCCAAACATGGGCAAAGACAAAGCTAAAAGCAACATTCTCCATGGCCTCACATAATAAGCAATAATTGATAACAAAATATAACCAATTGGATACGACATATTCATCAAAAGACAAAGTAAAGTACGAGTTTTACCACTTGTCAGCTCAGTCACTAGAATTAACATAAAGTATTATTTTTTTAAATATTATCCTTGTATTTTTAACTAAGGTTTTTTTTATTATTACATATTGTGTATGATGATTCATAAATTCCAGATCCAGCTACACCTATCAAGAATCTTGCAATTAAAAATAATACATAGGAATCAATCAGGGCAGCAGATGGTCCTGAAAACATGTAAATAAAAGCTGCCAAATTGAAAGCAAACTTTCTGCCATATACATCTGAAATTGAACCAAATAAAAGTCCACCAACAAACTTTCCAAAAGCTATAGCTGCTTGAATATTTGATTTCATTGCTACATTATCACAAACTAAATTCCACTAAAACATTTTATAAACCAGTTTTAATAAAACAAAAAATAGTATATTATAAGTTTTTATTCATTTAGAAAAAAATGTTTACATACTTCAGTTACAACAGATTCTCTAGAACTGTAACTATAATACTGACAAGGTATAGAATTGGCAGTATCTAAATTATTCATTGACCAATTGTATCCATTTTTGGCAAATATTGAATAATTTCGATCGTAATAAGAACATTCTTCAATTTTTTTTGATGAATAATTTTGATACCTAAAAATATAAACTTCCAATTTAGGGATGTTATAAAATTTTAACCATACTATCATTATAGTTACTGCAATAACAAATGTTAATATAAAATGTACTAATATTACCATTATTACATATTAATAACTTTTGTAGATAAACCTTTCAAGTTGAAAGGGCTTATCCCTTATACCCGAGAGTGATCACTTAAAATGTAAGTTTAGTTTACTGCATATTCAAGATTATTTTTATTGATATTAATAATTATAGTAGGTATTTTCATTTGTTCAAATATATCTTACGGTGTAGAAACATTTAATAGCATTTGGTCACTCCATCCTGCCGCTTTCAAAACTGGTACATCACACCAGTACGAAGGTTTGTCAACTAGAAACACGTATGACGAGATCTGTATAGCATTAAATATCCCTGGTGTACCGGCCATCATCAATAGCAAGAACGCCTGGTACCATTCTTTAGAATAACTGTCAATGTATTTATCCAATTTGTCAACCATCTTGCAGTTAGTGGTGCATGAAAGTAGATTGACTAGACCAAAGAAACACAACATCAGTGAGCAGTAAACTTATGGCGATCAACCAAGTAATTATCGTGATTGTGTAATTAAAAAAAGTTAAAAACATAATCTCATGAATTACATAATAAAATAATTTAACTAAAGATTTACCTCACATATAACCAGCCAGCAATCTTCATCAAAAGTCAGAAGTCACAAATATTTTAGCTTTACACATAGCAGACACATCTCATTGATCTCAACATTCTCAACTGAAAGTGATAATATAACGTAACAGGTATAACTACATCATAAATTGTAGTCGTTTGGCAATTATTATTGGCGACATTGGCGTTTGCCGTCATAGTACAGTAGTTTCTCAAAATCTTAAAGTTAATAAATAATAATGAACTAACTGCGAATGAGTGAATAACGATATTTCTACTTTGCTGATGTATAACTTAATGATAACATCAAATTCAAATATTAATTTATATGAATATTATCAGAGGTAAAAGGAAAAGCTGATTGTGTAATTTGTCTAATAAATATTGAACAGGAGGCATATAGATAGGAATTCGACTCCCCCGCAGTGATAAGACAAGTTTGAAAAAACGAGCCAAATATGAAAAATCTAAATAAAATCGTGGAGATAACAACAATACAATGTCCTAGTCCTACAATAATTATGGTATTATATAATATTTGTGTCTCTAACATATAGACATTATACCTAGGTGGTAACTAGTAGGCAGGTAAAAAAAAAAAATAGATGCGTCCTGTTTACTACTGAGTATACTATGAAAATCGATGATCAACATTTTAAAATAACTGTAGGTACCTACTATAAGAACTAACTCTCTTGTAACTTGTTTACTTGTATGATACTAACTACTAGATGTATCTACATTGTAGATACAAGATACCTACCAATTTTCGTTTACATAGGTACAACAATAAAACGTTTACAATAAAGTATTTTATAGAAATATAGTATAACTTCAACACCTTGGTAGGAACCTCGCCTCGCCTTACACTCATCAATTTTCTTTTTCCATTTTTCTTGCACCAATAGGAATATCTTCTGAAACTATATATAGGGAATTATGAATGACTTTAATCATTTTCTCCGATATGCTTTGCAAATTGCACAAATGTTAGATGATTTCCCTCAACTATTTTCAGTGAAGTAGGACATTTCCCAAGTAGGTACACCCAAATACATTTTTTTTTAATACAAACATTTCTACTCCACATCTTTAAAAAAAATTATTTGAATATTATGAAATTATTATTATTTTTTTTTAAGTGTAAAAAATGTATTGCCATTAATATAATTATTGATTATACATTTTAATTGATCATTGTGACATTGTCTATTTGAAACAATAAATAATAAGTAGCTATAAATAGGTGCTATTGAAATAATAAAAAAAAATGGGCAAGTGGATGTCGCTGATGGTTCTCTATAATTATACTCATGGACATTTTTGGACATTTTTCTCGTTTTATTTTAGGACACATTAAAACAAAATTAAAAATTTGACAAAAAATTTTTTATATTTAAATTTAAATTTTTAATGGGGGAAATGTCTGCATTCAAAAAAAATGTACAGGAGGATATTTTCGGGTGGAAATTGTCCATTTACTGCATTGCACAATAATTGCACTATATCTGATCATCATAGCAGTTGTCTCACATCTTTTGCCTAGCCTATTAATTCCTATGTTACGAGTATAAAAGTCAAAAGTGTCAATTATCTAAACTGTATATATAGTATATACCTATATATTACTTTCACCTACATCTACGCTATAAATTAATTATTATAAATTATAATACGTTAGTACATATATTTGATAAAATGGCTCTTCTGTAGTAATACACTTATATCTGTGGTGTAGCCACTAGCCAGTGATGTAAGTAGCCTGTAGATTGCAATAATTACATGTACCATAGTATTAGAAGTATTTACCTATATATTTCCTTATCTAAATAGTTTTACGTCTAGTTTAATGTTAAACCATAAAATGAAACATATTATTATAATTATTGTCTTAATAAATCATATGAATGCAGATAATTACAGTACAATGTATTACCTAATGGATTTGACTCAATATTATGATTTATGCCATGCTTATCTCAATGAGCCACAGCTACTTCTTAAATATACCTACAAGCTACAAGTATACCTAATGGTTGGCGGAAAAAAAGCCAACGGGAAAAGCCCCAAAAAATAAGCACACCGTGGAAAAAGCCTACGAAAATAAAAGTCCAAGTCCAGTTCTTGTAGGTATACAGTTTAAAAATACCTATACTATATGTACCGGTACATAGCTGGTGCTTTAAGTACAGGTACAATAATTAATTGTCCAAAATTACTTTTAGAACATCATGAAGAAAACCATAAGCTATTATAATCTATGGATAGACTTGAACAATTTTAATTGCGACTAACTTTGGACTTATCATATTTTTTATTTACCTATATTAGTTCGTAGGTAATAATAAAAGTATTAATAGCTTTAAATTATAATCTTTATTTTCTTTTAAATTTTACCAACAAAAATAATTGACATCCAACATAATAATTACTACACATACAACACACTGGATAAATGATGTATTGCTAAATAGGTAGGTACGTACCTATATCCACCTACTAAATATTGATTATATATTGGTACCTATTATATATTCATTTATTTAGAATTGCAAACACTATTTATATGTATTTTTAATACAATGCAATTTAAACGTGTATTAGGTAATCTGCATAGTTATATTACGTGCGGCTATTGTTTATAAATTTAATGTAAATTGAAACATTGAAACAATTAAATTTCAATACAGGCTCACCTTCGGAATAAATTCGTTATACCATTGATTAAAAAATACTAGGTAGTTTTGAGGTACCTAAATTATATATAGATATATAGTAATACATGATATAAATAATATTCATGATAATACTACCACTATTCATAATATGAGTTTTAAAAATAAATTTGAATATCACCATGAATTTCAAAAACCGTTAGTAAATACTATATAATATAACCCGATATACGTAGGTACCTATTGTTGAGTTATTATAGTTTATTACTAAAAGCTAATAAAAAAAAAAAAAAAAAAAATAGGTACCTACCAACCTAATTTGTAATTTAAAGTTTGATTAGTTTGTGCCTAAGGTAAGACAGGTATTAAGGACCTGATATTAATACCAACAATTAACTGTCTAAATCCAAAACGCTAAAGTTATATTGCAAAATACTAAAATTTAGTGATATAAAAGGACAAAAGGTATTCGTATAATACAAGTATCCATTAGGTACCCTAATTTTTAACTTTTTATTCATTTTCGCTTCTTTTTTTTTTTATAAGAAGTTTACAATCTATTCTCAACTAGAACAATAAGCAAATGTGTGCAATGTGCAGAGTAATTAACATATGAATTTTTTGAGGAAAGAAGCCATCCTAGTGACACTACCTATTTTGAGTTGAGTTCTTAAGTTTTAAGTTAAGCTAATTTTACATTTGAGATAGAAGATCGCGACACCATCTTCGCTTAAGCCGTCTAGGAGGATTACCTGGAATGGTCAAGGTAGATAGTTTTTTTTATAAGAGGATTAGAATGAAGAAGTAGTTTCGTGTGAAATCTTTTGTAATAACATTTTGCTTCATAAAGTACTGTTGCTATTTTTAGATCATTATGGAGTATAAGATTGGAAACAAAGGAAGAGGCATTTGTTATTTTTCTTAGGGAGATATTTTGAAAAGCTTGAATTGTTTGTATGTTTGATTTTTTAGTACTGCCCCAGAGCTGGAGTCCGTAGGTCCAGATGGGTTTTAGAAGAGCTGTATAGTGTATATATTATCAATTTGATGTTTAGGCTAGTGTGTGTATTCCTGTATAGTCGTGAGCTTAATGTGCGTAAGCGATTATTTAATTGTAACCTTTTTAAGTTTATGTGTGGCCGTATGGGGCCCATGTTAGTCGACGGTCTAAAAGGTTTTCGCTTCTTAATAATTATCATTTATAGCAGTATGTTGTATAGGTGCCTACTTAGTACTTATACAGTATACTACTTGTACTGAGTTGTACACACTATACAGACACACAGATGGTAGGTAATGGCTAATAGTAAAGCTGTAGTAATGCTGTTGCAATGCTATTTGCTAACAAACTAAAACTTGTGTTTCCTTAAAAATGTATGTTACCAAGGGGTAATGCCTATGGGCTATGGCTTATAAGTTATAGCCTTTAGGTATAGATATTACTATATTAGGTAATACTGTAGTCTGTAATAGCAATAAATATAAGATTATATTATAGACATGTAGTGATTAGGTACTTATTAGCATAGGTAGCTGGACTGATAAAAACTAAGCAGTTTTCTGCTTTAGTTTTTTACTCAGAATAGTAGGAAATAGACTTAAATAGTTAAATAAATATTATTCAAGTTCCGATAGAACATTGTACATATATTTGCGCCCACGGCACACAGTGTGGGTTCACAACTGCCATCCATCCCTCCGAAATGTCTTCCTTTGTGAAAATTTATTTTTTGAACATTTCCCATTCTTTATCCTCCTTTAGTATGGAGTATAGGACACTTAACAGTAGAAGGTAAAATAATTATTTAATTTCGAGAAAATGATTATTATTGGCCATGCCCTCTCCGAAAAAAAATTCGGTGTACTCTACTACCAGAACTATATGTAAATATACGCGTATTATGATAAATGTATTAGGTTTAGGTAAATTGCACATTTTAAACTGCAATGATAATATTATAATTTATATTCATTGATATTACAATTAAAATAATGTTATTATTTATCATGCGATCGTGAAAAAACTTCATACAAATATAATCACGTTTAATGATTAAAAAATGTATGAATAAAATCGCAAACTGGGCTAAAAATATTAATGTATAATATTATATATTATGTTAAAAAAAAACCCATAAAGAAAATAATAGGTTATAATATTATATCAAAATATTATGATGATGATTGATGCGGTATAAAATCATTATATTCCTATACCTATCGACCATAATAATACATTAATATACCTATATAGATTATAAGTAATAGGTGTCTACTACACAGTTTACTGGCATACCTATTGCGCTGGCTGAGAGGAATTTTAATTTGGAAGTTATTCAGAACAATTTTGTTCTGTTCTGGTGTTCTTTTATTTAATTTTACTTTTAAATAACACACATCTATTCCAATTTACAATGTGGATGACAGAATAGATATGATATAAGTAGGTACATATTATCTAGGATACCTATATAATAGAGATATCGAAACTAAATAACTAACATATCTTTCTTTAGACAATTAAATTAAGCTAAATACAATAGGTATACATTTGATTATTTGAATCATAAAAATAAATTCTACATTACATAATTTTATTTACCTTCTATGGATAATTAATAATTATTTATACTTTTCATTGAAAATATAAATCAGTGAAATATGAAATTAAAGTAGATATACCTATTTGTTTTTAGTATTTTTTTTCCTTTTGACAGATATTTAAATCAATAATTATTACCAGGTATGAGATATCAATACATTTTTTTATGACTTAGGTATGTTGATTCCAAATGAACATTATATTTATATATATTTCTATATTTTATTTTCGTAGAGTGAGCCCCCCTCTCGTTTTATTTTTAATGAAGTTTCTTAAATTAAAAATATCTAGGTTCCTTGTAAAGTTGTAAATATATTTGACTGAAAAATATTGTTTTTAATTGACAACAGTTGTATTCAATTTGTTTATAATAAATCTTATGTATAAAATTATCAATTATTCTTACAAACAATAACCTAATTGATTATATTATATAGTTTTAGGTTAAAACAATAAATTAATATAATATATTAATATCCTGAGTACCTATTTATAATTATTCCTTATATTGTAGTGTTGATAATGCAATAAATTATAATAATATTGGTAATATACCTAAAAACAATTACTTATTTATTATAATAATAACGGGAAGTTCTTAAATTAAAAATGACTTATTAAATTTAAATATTATACTATCTTACCTCTTATTTGTTTACTGGACAAACTGAAATATCTTCTACTTAATATATTGTACTGAGTACTGATGATAGGTACTCTTAACCTTAAGCAGTGACCGAAAAATAATTGCATTCACTCTACAAAGTACAGGTACAATTTAAAAGTACAGTTTATTACAGAGAAGTTTGAATCAATTTTCTTTATGCATATACGTATAAGTACGTATAAAATATAAACATTGAATTTTTTTTAAATCTTATTAATTATATCTATGATTTTGTATTTCGTTAAATTATCAATTGGTAAGGCTATTGAGTACTTGTATGACTATGACACTCGCTAAACTGTTAGCAACTGACAATATTTAGTCGTTATTCGATTGAATTACTTATACAGTCATACAGACACAGAGACACTGTATACTAAAATACGACGTATATATATTATATACTGTATAATTGACATATATAATAGATGATAGCTGATATATACTTATATATAGGCATATAGCGTTATATAAACGAAGGTCAAACTGTAAACTGTTTTGTACAGTGATTAGTGATGTGTATATACAGGCATATAGTGATTGTAAATGTACATAATGAACAATATCTGCAGCCGGCTAAAATTTAAAAGTTATTGTGACAAAAAAAAATCTGAAAATACAACCTAATTTAGATTACTTACATATCGTATATAGTATAATTAATATATTGGACTAGTTATACAAAATCTGTGTGAGCATCTTTATAGTTTTTAGAGTTTTAACTGATTGCAAGTTACAGGTAAGTAGTTACATTTAAAGTTACAAGTTACTTGATAATAAATAATAATTATACACTTTTATATATTATTTATCACTGATAAAAATAATCATAATAGGTACTATAAATATTTGTTGTATGAGAAAAAATGTATGATGTAAGTTATAAGTAAAATTTAAAATATATAAATAAATAGGTTACGAAATATAAAAACTACAAATTAAAATATGCATGGTCAGATATTATTACATAAATAAAATATACAAACAATAAAATATGTAGGTATAACACATTACACATACCTATATCTAGCTACTTACACATGGTCACATGGACAGTACATAGTACTGTCAGTACTGTATTACACTATTACAGTAAGTACACATAGGCGTGATAGGTATAACAAAATCATAATCCAGGAAAAAAGACCAAGGACAAAATTACACAAAAAAAAAAGAACAAACAAAAAAACCAAGGAAAAAAGAACAAAATTTAAAAAATATATAAAAAATTAAAAATAATTTTTCTTTTAAAAAATTTTGTCTTTTGATGACATTAAAGTATGTGAAAAAAATATTTTCAAAAAAATATGGAACTTTTCAGAGCAATGAGTAGTTTGTAGCTCGTTTTGTCCTACAAGTACCCGTTTTGCCCAAATTTTGTTTTTACAAATGATTCTCATTTCTCCCAAACTAGTTCAGTTGGCAATGATTATAATATTTTAATATCTGAGTATCACTCATCGTTGTCCAGAGAACACTAGAAGGAAACGATACTCTTTGTTCCCCAAAAAATGTTTTTCTCATAAATGGTACATTTAACAAATTTAAAATTTAGCCCATCACAATATTTATAAAAACTCATTAGAAATTAAAAAATCTATAAATACAATAAAATTATTAAAGACTTTTGTCCTTTAAAATATATTCATTAATACCTATACTTTATTTTTAAAATGATTACACATACTTTTAATGAATTCATAAAGAGTAATTTAATTTGACGTTATTTGTTTCTGGTTGTATACTTGCCTTTTGATTATACTTGCATATTTTGATGTCCTTGGTGTTTCGACGCTATTGATTTTTATATATGTATCTATTTAGACAAAATTTCTCACAACATTTAACCAACTTAATACAGACGGAGAATTTTAATAAAAATGGTCATTGAAGAACGAATGAAATTACTTGCACGCATTTGTCGTATGCAGAGTAATACTCGCTGAATTACATGTACATGTAAATGTACTATCTTCAGAAATATAATTGTTTACTATAAATAAGCACGATATTTAGTGACTCTATTGTCAGTTGGGTATTCCAGCATCAAAGAAAACAATCTGACATTTTTTCGAAGTCCAAATATAATAAACCAAAAGTGTACTTAATTAATTTGTCAATGTCTGCATTTTTTTTATACTCTGTTGCAGCTGAATATTTCTAATAATGTTAGATGAAAACGATATCATATGGCCTCTTTGATAGAGGCCATATTTCATCAACAGCTGTATGACCAGTCCAAACTCCAAAGTCAATAGTTATATATTTGGGTAAAAAATCCAAATTAATTTTTTTACATTTATCAATAATTATTGTGTTTATCGTATGCAAGTATGTTTCATACTTTTTATCGGGAAGTAGACTAAGAATTAACGATATATTATGTCAATTTTTAAAACCACGAATGATAAACATTTGAGTAAAAAATCGTGCAAAATATTGAAAAGTTCCATCCATATAAATTGTGTAATCTGTATTTAAAAATATTAAATTAGTCTTTCAAGAAAAAATAACAACATTTTTTTAGTGATAATTAGTACCATTTCTCATAGGCGTGCGCAGACCTGAATTTTGGAGGGTGCCTATAATATTTTTGGGCCCTTTTCTTAATTTGGGCCATCTCTTAACAAGACGCATGCACCTATATAATCAGAGCCCAGAGGTATATAATTATTATTTATTATTAGCACTAAGTTACATAATATTTTCTTGGATCTAATATCTATTTCTATAAGATAATT
The DNA here is from genome assembly GCF_001856785.1 of Myzus persicae. NCBI lineage: Eukaryota > Metazoa > Arthropoda > Insecta > Hemiptera > Aphididae > Myzus > Myzus persicae. Next base: position 75,222 of record NW_019102916.1, on the reverse strand, counting down.
GCAAAATGTATTTATTATTTGTACTTGCACTTTTTTAGTCAATACTCAATAACATCAAGCCGTTATAATCATAATAAGTTATTTCACGTAGTTTTAAAAATTTTTAAGTTTTATTATTTTTTTATCAGGAAATGCAAGATTTATTTTCAACAAATATTTTTAAAAAAAATTACATTTTATTCTAGTAACATCATATAAAATAAGGGCCATATGCTCTGGAACTTAAATGTTAGGGCCCCAATTACAAAATTTCGAAAGGTGCCAGTGCACACCCGGCCCCCCACCCCTCACACCTACGTCATTTCTTCTTGGCGTTTGATAAAATATAATATTTTACTGAACTATTACCAACTTATTTTTAAATTGGTCTAAACTAGCCTGGGCAAAACGGGAGTCATATAAAAACAAAATTTGAGCAAAACGGGTCCTGTCCGATAAAATGATCACTTTTGTATATTTAATATAATTTTTAAAAATATTGAAATATAAAATATATTTATCATTCCTCGTCTTTATAGGCATTGTAGTCATTGTACACTTGTAATGCTTTTTATTATGTTTTAATAAAATATAACTTCTGGACTCTGGTATAATATAGAACAAAATAGTTAAATACTTTATTTGGTACTTACCTACTGGAAAATGTTTCGTATGCATACACTATTTCATTGTTTGTTTATTGCATAAAGTTCCGAGCTTTGAGCATAAACAATAACCATTGACTAAATATTAAAAATATTTTATCAATACCATAAATATTAATATATTATGCAATTGCGTCTTTGATAATAATCATGTTTCTCAATAAAAAGTTAAAAGAATGTACAGAAAATATTGATTTAAAATTTGACTCACAACATTATATAGTTTACGATGCGTACCTACAAACAATGAGCATAGCACATATTAATATATTTTCAAGTAGGTACTTATATTATGTATTTACATATGATTTTACTCAAATCCCAAGCTATGTTACTTAATCTATACCAAATTTTAAAATTATATAAATATAATAGGCACCGCGCCACTGCTTATATATGTACATTGTACAACTATGACTGAATAAACTATATAAGTAGGTAGTATAGGTAATAAGAATAAACTAGGCATTTATTTATTATCAAAACTATCCTGTATTTTTCAAACAGTAATTTAAGACTTAAGTATAGGTAGCATTTTTTTATTCAATAGGTAAATAATTACTAAAATTGGTATCAAAACTGCGTTCTTCATCCTTCTTCCTCAAACAAATAAAATACATTTAAACAATGCATGTGATAAATTTACCTTCTCGAATTCAAAGATTTATTACTCATTATGAACTGTCTATACATTTAAGTGCATATAAAAATAAAATCGCTGTACGAGGAAGAAAAAAAAATAAAAGAAAGCCACATAAAAATTAAAATTTAAAACAATTGCTAAGTTTGACGGAATTAGTGTTTTTCATATCTTCTAGAGTATTTGGCAATACTGTCCTCTTTGTCTCGGGCAACAGTAAAACCAAACTTGAAACAAAGATACTAAGTGTCCCACACACAGTACTCGGAATATACCATGCCTTAGCTCCCTTTAATCATAAAAATATCAATGGAAAATTGAAAACTTTCATTTTAAATAATAAATATCGTAATCATGCACGGTTGTCAATTGTCATGATTTATTTACCAATAGTTCGACTATATATGGTGCAATAATAGATCCTATTTGAGAACAGGTCAATGATACTCCGATACCAGTATTTCTGATTGTAGTTGGATATAATTCTGATACGTAGAGTACGATGGCTGAAAATAAGGCACTCACGAAAAATTTTCCCATTAAAGTCACACATAATAAAATGTTTGCTTTTTCTGAGAACAAAAAAAATAAATGCTAAATATTAATAACAAAACGGTTCAAATAATTATGTATAATACCAAGTGGTATTGCCAATAATGTCAGTTGCAATATTCCTGATGCGAAAAAAAAAGATGAAACTGCTGTTTTGCGTCCAATATAAAGAAATAAAGGAATAGTTAACGCATATGATACACCTTCAACAACTCCGTTCAACGCAACATATATGTAACGATCAGCAGTTATATTATCCCCGTTCAATGCTAATCAACAACATAAACAGAATTAATTGGGTTTCTTGAAAAAATGATTAAAATATTTCTAGAATTTATGAACAGTATTTATTTTAGAATATTCAAGATTATATAATAAATAGATTAAAAACGTTTATAGGCTTACACTATATAGATATATGATATAATTGTCCAATATGACTTACCAATAACGTAATAAGATAAGCCACAAGATAATCCAAAAAATAAAGAAATAACTGTTTTTGCTGACAAGTCCGGTGTAGAAAACAATGCCATATAAGTTGACAAGATCTCCATACATTTTCCACGGCAATCTGTTGTCTACTTCGTTTGAACAAATTATATTTATTTATGAAAGTGATAAGTAACCACTAAACATCTTACGCAAAGTATGAACGATTAAAAAATATTAATAAAATGTAGGTACTCATGGTATAAATTATAAACAATGACCATTATTGTCACTATAATACCATAGAGGCATAGAACATTAAACAATTAACAATTGTTTCTATAGTATAATACAAGGTAATATTCTTGAATATTGTACTAGGTAAACACTCATTAGTAATTTTTTGGAAATGTATTGACATTCTTAAAAATATCTTTTTTTAATAATTATAAATCTTTAAGTGTTTTCCTTTTTTGAACGTCATCGTGCAATTTCCATTTCATTTTCCGAATCAAATATTTTTCTGACAATTTTAGTATATAAAAATCAAGTTTCGAAGGATGAGTTAATTATTTATAGTAAGTTATAGAACTTTATAAGCATTTAATTATTTTAATTCTTAGATGATCGAGGGGTCGCGGTACAGTAGAACGTTGGTCCTCTGCCTGGCTCATCAAAACTTTTAATACTTATAATTTTTAACTTTTAACTAATAAAAAGTAAGTAATAAAAATAGAAATTACTTTGGTGGTTAATTTTAAAAAATAGTAATTGACTAACCTTACTAATTTCTACATTATCTTGGCTATCAGTTTTAATGTTAGCATGAATTGCAGTCGGAACAAGTTTAGCCATTACCACCCAAGCCTGGCTTTTTCTTCCTTGAGACAGCAACCATTTTGGAGATTCTGGTAGAAACCTAGGCAATGCATACATATATTTACTTTAATTATCATTTATTATACAAGCAATTAAATTAATATTAATATGTTAAAATCTACATAAAAATAGTAAAATATTATCATATGAATTAAAAAATTAAATAATTAAACTGTTAATTATTGTTACCAGCATTGTATCAACAATCCAAATATGGGCAATGACAAAACTAAAAGCAACATTCTCCATGGCCTCACATAATATGCAATAATTGATAACAAAATATAACCAATTGGATACGATATATTCATCAAAAGACAAAGTAAAGTACGAGTTTTACCACTTGTCAGCTCAGTCACTAGAATTAACATAAAGTATTATTTTTTTAAATATTATCCTTGTATTTTTACTAAGGTTTTTTTTATTATTACATATTGTGTATGATGATTCATAAATTCCAGATCCAGCTACACCTATCAAGAATCTCGCAATTAAAAATAATACATAAGAATCAATCAGGGCAGCAGATGGTCCTGAAAACATGTAAATAAAAGCTGCCAAATTGAAAGCAAACTTTCTGCCATATACATCCGAAATAGAACCAAATGAAAGTCCACCAACAAACTTTCCAAAAGCCATAGCGGCGTGGACATTGGACTTCATCGATACATCATCACAAACTAAATTCCACTAAAACATTTTAAAACCAGTTATAACAAAACATAGTTTAATAGTAAATGTTCGGGCATTATTATTTGTTTTAAAAAATAATATTAACATACTTCAGTGACAACAGATTCTCTGGTGCTATAACTATAATACTGACAAGGTTTAGAATCGGCAGTATCTAAATTATTCATAGACCAATTGTAACCATTTTTGGCAAGTATTGAATAATTTTGATTGTAATAGGAACATTCTTCAATTTTTTCTGATGAATAATTTTGATATCTAAAAATATATAATATTCGTATATTTGGTATCAATGAGGCAGGTAATTTAATAGGTATATATCTGAAAATATTAATTTCCAATTTAGGGATTTTATACGATTTAAATGTAAGATTTAACCATAGTATCACTATAGTTACTGCAATAACAAATTTTAATATAAAAATACTAATATCATCATTATTACATAATAATTTAGTTAATTTTTGATGTCTAAAAAGCAGCATCAATACATAATTTCTGAGTCAATAATAAAGGTTGCATGCCTATTGTTTTTGTATAGGTAATCGTAGTGACGTGATTGCTGTGCTATTTCATATTTTTCTGTCAAATCTGTTGAAATTACGTAGTATACTGTATAGGTAGGCATTAACTATTCATAAACAGCAACCGAAGTAGTTTAGAATGTCTAGATAAAGGGTTTATTTCAATAATTACGCCTTATAAACTTTAGTCATTTAGAATTAGGTATAATAAAAAATAAAATGAATACCTACCTATATACTTTTTATTTGAGTTATAAATGCAAACAAAATACACATACATAATATATTTCATTATTGAGAATGTCGATACCGAATAATTAAAGGTGCCTATAGTGGCTTGTGCTTCAGTATTTTTTCCAGGTGCAGTTGACAACGCACAATAGGCCAATTCAGAAACAGGCTAAGAGCTTAGCAATAGAAATAAAAGAGAATTTATGCTCATTCTAATATAGTAGTGTAGTGTTGGACAAAAGAAAGAGTAGACCTAATATAAATAAATAATATCATATTATACTTAATTGACATTTTTTTTTTTTTTACTGGTCTTTAACAGGTAGAGATGTTTAAGGGGATTACAATTATTAATGAAAGTATAGTAGAGTCACGCCTCTTGCTAATCCGGGAAATCTACATTTCGTGCTTTAGTACTCACTACTCGTGTATAATGTATATATTCGGAAATACCCATGGTTAAGATATTATCGTTTCGATTGCAATATGTCAATATTATCGATATGTATTGTGTCTGTATTATTTTTTCAAGTGAGTTCAATCTTATTTTTTAAAATTTTCTTTAAATTTGTAAGTTGTATTGATATAATATGTACATATGTAATACATATATCATAATTATAACAATTACAATGTGTAATGTAAAATTGTAAATCAACAAATTTTGAATTTGTATAAATACATAAGGTGTTTTTTGTTTATATTTATTAGTAAGTTAGAAAAAAACATCATTCCGTTTAATCCAGATTTTCGATAATCCGGTAAGAGTCCGGTCCCAATTAGTCCAGATTAGCGAGACTACTGTACGTTTGAAGGATCATATGATATATGTTTAAAATGTAATGGGAGTATTGGGAGTAAGAAGATGTAAGAATGGCTGTAATGTGCCACTACCCACCGGCCACCACGTGTTGAGAGTTGCAGGTCTTTAAAAAAAAATCAACTACATACCTATATGGTATATAAAATGTCATACGGCTATTATGGGTAGGTAGTCGCAGTTACTAGTTTATCTTTATGATAGTATTTTTCGTCCATTTTTCGTTTAAACCAGTCAAATTCTCGAAAGCTTGTACTCACTTTGTATTTAGTTTTTAAAATATCACAACGATATTTCCAAAAAATAGACTTATGAACGGAGTTGTCTATATACCTACTACCTGAACCTAGTTATAGCTGTATATAGATACCTAAAATCCCATTATCGGTCATCTATAACTTATAAAATTATTCTGATTTAGTCTTACGGCGTGGAAACATTTATTATCATCCGGTCGCTCCATCCTGCTGATTTCAAATCCGGTATATCACACCAGTATGAAGGTTTGTCGACTAGAAACACGTACGACGCTATTTGGATAGCATTGAATATCCCAGGTGTGCTGACCATCAACAACAAGGCGAAAACTTTCCATCGTTGTTTGGAGTAACTGTCAATGTATTGGTCCAGATCATCTGTCATTATAATATGTGCAGCTCACTGTCACTAACCTGCAGTGACCAAATAAGACGTGTACATCAGTTATATATTATCAATGCACCTATATATACTATATTGAGTGGTTCGGTCAGAAAAGATTATTACGATCGCAAGAAATTCCCGAGATCGTTGTGATTATCGTGCTTGTATGAAAAACAAAAAAATGTTTACCAGGTGCTAATACATATAGAATATAGGTAGATGTTTCACACGATCTCTTCACTATTACGCGGAACAACAAATTTAATTAGTTATTATCTTCTCCTTAAAACAATATAGAAATATAATACTATATAGTATGTACACGTAACTACTAAACTATACTGTATACATAGAGTACGTGCCGTCTACTCCATTCACTGACCGAAAAACTACTGCAGCACTGGGCACACATTATAGTTTACTTGGACTGTTGTTTGTTAGTATAAAGTAATTAATTTACCTATAGGTACCTACTTTATAAATGAAACGTATAATAGTTGTTCCCCAGATAAACATCAATTTAATAATATTAAAATTTTATAAGTTATAAACATAATATTAATATACATTAATACGTACGTAAACAGGATGTAGTCTATTAAAATTCAAAATGTACATACGTTTAAATCCATTTTAATTGAGCTATTACACATATACGATACACCTATACCTATATGTGTATATAAATAAATATAAAAATATATGTATAGGGTGGGCCACGGGAATAGGGCCAATAGTAGTGTTATGTTTATATATTTTTAGCCTTATTCCCGAGGCCCACCCTATATATATATATATATATATATATATATATATATATATTATATATACATAGCAATACCGAAGAACAATTCTCAGTGGTATCTAGTCGTTTTTTAAGCTTGTAAACGTCATACAAATACCGTTGGCTCAAACATAGCAAGAAGGGGAAATCGTGTATGCAGATTTCAGACTCGAGTCAAAGTATAGGTTCCTACTTGTATTTGAGTATTCATCATATCAGGTGTAATGTATAGGTGTAAGGTATTTAACAACAACATTATAATACAGGTACCTACATATATAATAGATTTGTGACCTCAGGAAATTACTGGCTGTGCCAATGTCTAGTTATGACAACTAACTCTATTCTATAAATGACCAAATATTTAGTATGATTAAATATTCAGTATTATACCTAGTTTGTGGTTATTAATTTATCATTATATTATTTATTTGACACGATACAAAATATTACATTTACAGATTTACAGCGATACAAGTGACTATATAGATGCACGAATCGTAACCAGAATATAGAAGTTACACGGAATCAAGTCAATCTAGTTCTATAGAGTTTAGAGCATTCAGAGCAGAGTTGAATCCAGACAATTTTTCTAAGAGGGTGGAGGGCGGTGTTCACTTTTTCGATTAGTCAATACATTTTAGCATTATGAACTATGTGTCTATATTATTATTTATTATAGTTGTTATAAATTGCAATTAAAAAATTCCGATATCGCTATACCATATCAGAAAAATAAATACGATATCGATTATTAAAAATTTATTGCTGACCAACACTACTAAATATAAGTAAATCTAGTATCTATATCTGGCGTGTTCACCATTCACAATTAAAATGAGAGAAGTATAGATCTATTTGGTGAAATGTAATTTAAAACAATTTATATTTGTCATCACAGAAAGTTTTCTTTTTAAAAATTATTTTTTTTTTTAGTTGGTACCTATGTATAGTGTAGGAACCTAGTAGGTAGAAAGTAGTCTTGTTTATTAGTACACACTTCTCAAATCCGTAGAACACATTTTCAATTTCGAACTACACATTTTGAGTCAAGGTTCACTAAAAAATAGTGGCTGGTTCAGAGTCTAGAATCTAGAATCTAGAATCTAGATAGTAGAATGATAGATAGTAGATTGAATCCAGTGCCCCAAAAACCGGGTGTGCAGTGTGCGTCGCACACGGACCTCGAGGCTTATACTTACATTTGGGGGGGCCCCGGGCCCAACCTGGAGCAAACACTGAAATTGTCTTAGACCTCAAAACTTAATTATTCACAATACATTTTTTTTAAGTTGAAACTTTAGTGTAGTTGTAAGTATATTAATATTAGATTAAGTAATAAGTATGTTAAAATAGGATGGTAGGTTTAGAAAAAGGTGGGTACCTATCAAGTATTCAAGTGTCAACGTTTCTAACTTTTTAAAAACTATCAATTTTTCCATAAGATCTTTTTTATCGAGTCTATGGGTCGCTGTTTGTCGAATTGTCGAAAGAATAACAGGCTGATGGCGGAAAACGACGACAGTTGTCGGAGTGACGATTTATAGGTATTTAGTACTGGGTGGCCTCTGAAATCTGTTTAGTCTGCCTTTTTATTTTTATTAATTTTTGCTTATCCTATATCATCACTTATTCTTATTGTTCCCTTTGAAACAGATTGAATAAAATTTATGAACCAAAAAAAAGTATATATATTTACGTAGGTATACACAAAATCTAAAAACGTCGGCACTTATAGATTGTAATACTTACAGACTACAGTAAAATTAATTTAGAAAGGGGCCCCAAAAATATATCGGACACGGGGCCCTTATTATGAAGTTGTGGCACTGATTGACTCCTATCTAGCCAAAAGCTTCATAGAAATTAATAAAAAGTTGAAAGTTATGCAGGTAATAAATGGCATACAGAACTATACATAAAAGAGTACATTTTAATAGTTTATAATGAAGTTTGTACATTTTTAGTGACCTTAAAAATATGTCTTCAAACTTGGGCTAAGCACGTTCAATTAATTTTCGGAAAAATTCAGTTTTATACCGCATTACATTTGTTGATGGACACAATGGCACATAATATAGACATATATATAGTGTCAATAGTTTATTACGTGCTAAACAACTAGATAGGTTGATTATTTTGAAGAAGAACACTAATTTAAAAAACATTAACGTATTTAAAAATATAATATTGAATCGTCGCTCTAATCACTTTTGAAAAAATTTAATTTATTAAAATTTGTTACCTACCTATTGTCATTGCAGTACTTTAAGTTTTTACTTTTTAGAATGACTTATTTGATATTACCTCTACGAAAATTAACCTGTAGGCAAGTAGTTATGTGTGTATTAGCTTATGAGTTGTATTGAGTATGACAGAAGAACATTATGAAGGAATAGCAATTTTTAAGATGTTAAAGTGCAATAAGACCTTGAATACCTACCTAAATAATAAAGAAAATCAATTGTTATTATTTTTATGACGGTATTTAAAAATACTTGAAATAATTATCTAAAGTATTTGAGTATTGGTCAAATACATCTGCCAATTTACTAATTAGTATTATATATTTTTTTTAAATACATTTTTAAGTGCTAATATTATTCAGTATCTGAAAACCTAGAAAAGTTTAATCCATGATTTACGCGGTTACAAAGAGTATAAATTTCAACTATTCTGTGGTATCAACTAATTTTCTTTTTATCATGGTTATTTATCAAATTTTCTTATCACATACCGCCGAACAACAAAAAGTAAACATCACCACCACGTGAGAAATTCAAATTATTTTTATTTTTCAACATGTCACCAATTATTTTGCTATGGCTTACATTTTGATTTATTATATACTATTAAATTATAAAATCGATTGTAAATTTTTCAATAATCAGTCATTATGAGTTGCAAAGTAGATTCTGCTGCTAAGAAGCAGCCAATTCCAATCAATCGGACACAAGACATTATAGAGTCTCGTTCAAAGTTACCGATTATTGGTGAAGAACAAGTCATTATGGAAGCAATCAGTGAAAATGATGTCATTATTGTGGTCGGTGAAACAGGAAGTGGAAAAACTACCCAAGTACCTCAATTTTTATACGAAGCTGGTTATTCAACGTAAACACACTTTTATGTTAAATATAAATTCAATAATTAAATTTTGTAAATAAATTATAAATAAATAACATTAGATATATCAGTATATCACACTACACAAACTATAATTTTGACAATCACTATTAAATTGAATAACGAACAGAAATCATGCATTATTTGTGTGTTTTTAGTGGGAATAAAATGATTGGTGTCACAGAACCTAGACGTATTGCTGCAATATCCGTTTCTCAACGAGTAGCAGAAGAGTTAAATGAAACAACAGATATTGTATCTTATTTAATACGTTTTGAAGGAAATGCAGGAACTAATACAAAAATAAAGTTTATGACTGATGGTGTATTGTTAAAAGAGATCCAAAATGTAAATTTGAATGTTTATTATTCTTAAGCAGTCACAAAATTAATAAGACATATGTTTATTTCAGGATTTTTTGCTCAATAAATATTCAGCAATTATATTAGATGAGGCTCACGAGAGACGAGTGTTTTCTGATATATTGATTGGTATCTTATCTCGTATTGTTCGCCTGCGTCAAAAAAGATCTAGTCCATTGAAATTAATCATTATGTCTGCTACTCTTAAAGTTGAAGATTTTTCAAAAAACCAAAAACTTTTTCTTCAACCACCTCCTATTATTGAAGTAAATATTCAAAATATAAATAGGTTGTTTAATATACATTTTAATTTGAACTATTTTGAAATGTTAATGTAGGTGAGTTCAAGACAGTTTCCTGTGACAATTCATTTCAACAAGAGGACCCCACATGACTATTTAACTGAAGCTTATAATAAAATTTATAAAATTCATTCCAATTTACCGGCTGGTGCTATTTTAGTGTTCTTAACTGGTATATCTTAATATAATATGTTATTTGGTCATAAATGCAGTTGAGTTCCACTATATTTTATTAGTTTTTTTTTGTGTAGATTGTTTTGATCTTTGAAAATAAATTGACCATATATATTCATAAGGTGTTTTATAGCATATTGAAGAATATTTTTGTTTAAGCTCTATGATCATAAAAAATGGGTGCTGGTCCAATCCTTAAATCAGACATTTTATGACTATAAAAGAGCACAATATGTAAAAATTATTTTCACATTACCTATACGATTTTTATTTGAAATATGTCATTTTTGATACAATTTAAAAACTTAAATGGATTGAATCGTCATGAACACCAAAACATTTAGCTTCAAAAATCACTTTTTGAAATTAAAAGATGGGGAGTTAAACTGCATTTGCTTTTTTATCTGCACCAATTTAATATACAAATAAATGAGATTAAAAACATGTATAAATATTTTATTTTCAGGCAAATTAGAAGTAAAACAATTGGTATCAAAGCTTCGTAAAGCATTTCCATATCGAGAAACAGATGCTAAAATAGGTTCAAATACCAAATGTAAACCAAGTATAAAAAAAGAAATTGGAAAACCTTTGCCCGATATTAATTTAGATGATTATGATATTGAAATGCATTCAGAAGATGAGTTAATTCTTTCTGACTCAAGTAACGATGACGAAGATGATGATGAAGTGCCAAGTAAAATTATGAAATTTGGTTCTACGCCACTTTGGGTGCTTCCTCTATATTCAATGTTACCTGCCCATAAACAATCAAAGGTGAATTTACTTATTAACTATTATATATGAAAAAACCTGTTCTAAGATTATATGCCTAATAATTTTTAGATATTTGAACCACCTCCTTCGGGTTGTCGCATGTGTGTTGTAAGTACAAATGTAGCAGAACTCTCTTTGACTATACCAAATGTAAAATATGTTGTTGATTGTGGAAAAACTAAAATTCGAGAATATGATCCATTAACTAGTGTTTCGAGATTCTCAGTTGTTTGGGAAAGTAAAGCTTCAGCAAATCAAAGAGCTGGAAGAGCTGGAAGAACGTCTCCTGGACACTGTTATCGGTTAGTAAATAGTTTTTAAGTAGAAATTATATTATTATTATTGTTCTTATAAAGATATTATTACAGCAAGAAAATATTTTTTTGTTATATTACAAATTTTGTAAAGTATATCATTTGTTTTTTTTATCTGATAGTTTATTTTCATCGGCTCTATTTAATGACGAGTTTCCTGAATGGAATTTACCAGAAATTCAAACCACACCTATTGATAATGTCATTTTACAAATGAAATCAATGAAAATAGATAAAATTACTAGTTTTCCATTTCCTACACCACCAGATAAACAGACTATTTTAGAAGCAGAAAAAAGATTAGTTACACTTGGTGCTTTAGAAGTTGACAGAAACTGTGCAGGTAAACATAATAAATTAAATATTCATCTAACCATTTAATAAGTAATTGTTTAAAAATATGTTTAGAAATCAACAATATTACGCCTCTGGGAAAGAGTATGGCAGCTTTTCCATTATCCCCTCACTATGCCAAGATGCTGTGTTTGAGTAAAGACCGCAGTTTATTACAATATATGTTGTTCATAATTTCTGCAATGTCTGTTCAAGAATATTTACCTGGTGACAATGTTGATGCTTGGAAAAAAACCAAACTTTCGTGGGCAAACAAGGGCGAATTTTTACTATTAGGTAAAAACTAATAACATAACGTATTTAGCTATAATACAATTATTTTAGTAACATTTAATTGGTACTAAAGTTTCGCTTATTTAAATTATTATTAAATTTAAAATCAATATCATATAATATTGTCATTTATTATTATAAATAATAAGTAGGGTGCACACCAATACAGTGGAAAAAAAATGGCACGGTTCACTGCATGCCTGTTGCAATAACTTGGCTGTCCATTTCGCACTGTGTTGTTGTACACCTGGCCATAGAGGTAAACGGTTGAATTTTAAAATTTATAAGCAACATTATTTTGCTACATTTATGTATGTATAAATTATAAAAACATAATATATCAACCTTGTATACTTTTTAATTAATTTTTTTACAATATCTAGGTGATCTAATGGTAATATTACGATCTATGGGTGGTGCAAGCCATGCAATGAAAAAATCAGGTTTAGGAGGTCTGCAAGAATACTGTACCAAAACAGGGTTACATCAAAAATCAATTTTGGAAGCTTGGAAATTGAATAATCAATTAATTAATCAACTCAACATAAATGTGCCATCATTGAAATTAAATACTGATTTAGATATGACACCACCCACACCTATACAAGTATGGCAGTCTATGAATTACCCTAGATTTGCAATAATACAACATTAATTGTCTGTAGGTGAAACAAATACGACAAATTGTATTAGCTGGTATGTTGGATAGAGTTGCAAGACGATTAACTACCAACGAATTAAATAGAAATGGCATAAGGCCAAATAAGGCTGCTTATTATGCATCAAATTTAACATCAATAGTATACATACACAACAGTAGTGTTTTAAAAAGAAGTAAACCAGAATGGTTAGTTTATCAAGAGATATTTGAAGTACAAGACAAAATGTATATTAAAGGTATACAAATAATACATTTTTAGATTAACCAAGATTTTTTTTTTAAACTTAAATGCTTATACAAAATGAGATTAAACATTTACTCATTTATAACAATATATATTTTTTAAGGTCTCACTGCAATTGAACCAGAATGGTTACCTGTGTATGCTAATAGATTATGTAAAACATTAAAAGTCTTAGACGATCCTATGCCTAGTTATAATGAAGAAACTGGAAAAATGTTCTGTACAGTTAATGCAACCTATGGTAATTTAGTTTTCTAATTTTTGTCTTAAATGCAATCTAATATTAAAATTGAAATTCAACTTTATTCAGGTCAAGCCGGATGGTCATTACCACAATCTGAAATTGAGTTTCCTGACATAGAACAAAAATATTGTTGGTTAGCTTTTTTTATACTGAGTGGAAAAGTATTTCCAAAGTTGCAAGAGTTTAAACAACATTTGTTATCTAAGCCTGATCTCATCGTAAAACCTTGGCTGAAATTGTTAGTACATATTGTACCATGATATTTAAACAATTGCACTATATTATATTTTGTTATTTTTTAGCTTAAAAGAATCATTTTATTTGCTTACACAAACATTAAATAAAAACCACGATGATTCGGCAAAAAAAATTAAAGAACATTGGTTAAAAAAGCCAACATGTAAATTTTAATTTATTAAATAGTAATTGTTTTAGATGTTAACAACAATTTATTTTTATTTTTAGATTTATTGGAAGAATATTTAATATGGTTACCACAAGCAGCACATAAAGAAGTCAAGTTAATATGGCCACCATTGTAAAAGGGTTACTGACTACAAAATGATTTGAGTTGTATAATTAAATTATTATGCTATTTCATCCTCGTCAACTTCTGAACCAACATCTTCATCAACTGTCATTTCATCTGAGCTCCTATCTACTTCTTTAGGCTTAGGTGTTCGACATTTTTTCTAGAATTTTATATTTTTTTATTAGTTTGTTTTAAAATGACTATTATATAATATAAAATTAATACAATTGTGTAATTTTGTTACTTTTTCTTTTAATGCATTTCTCAATCCACTTGTTTGTGTTTGACTTATAGATGTCATCAAAGACAAAGAAGGTGCTGAAAGTTCAAAACTCTTTAATTCATTTAACATTTCAGATCTCTGAAAAATGAATACAAAAAACAATAAAACTTGTAACAAAATATAATAAATTAAATAATCTAATATACTCTATTCCATGGCTAAATATATTTAGCCATGCTCTATTCCATATAAGTTTGGAAAACTGCACAACCATGGAATGGTAAGACCGCTGATTGGCCAGTGGTTGACAGTGCACCGACAAAATCTATCAACTACATGCGCAAACCGAGACGCATTTTCGGCCTGATTTTTTTCCAAACTTGTTTGAAATAGAGTTTAGGTAATAATAATAAAAAATAACAAATATTACCTTTTGGCTCTTTTGTTTTTTTTCTATAATTTTTATAAGAGCTTTTTTTTTTCTACTAGTCAGTTTTTTTTTCTTTATAGCTTCTGTATCTGTTTGGTTTACATTTTTTTTTGACTTATTTTTCTGTAAATAGACATGCAATATATATTATTTTTGTTGTTTTTAGTGTGTGAAGAAACAATACACTAAAATTCAAAATTTCTTGCCCAATCTCCCAAAAATAATAGTAAATATAAGTATTTAGGAAATTTCAAAAATATTTATCTGTACTTAATAATCAGGGCATGGGTTTTGTTGCATTCGCAACTTTTTTTTTACTGCTCAAATTTATTGCCAAGTAAGCTTTGAATACGTTATGTGTGAGTGCGAATGAAAATCTGAGATTTCAAAGAGTACATTTTCGGAAGTTTTTTATTTTAATTTAATTTACTTTTCTCATTTATATAACTATTTTAGCTTATTTTTAAACGGTTTCATTAAATGTCTATAAAATTATCAAATGGCTATAAGTCTGAAGTATATTGTTCAAATTATTTATTGAGTATTGACATTACTATACGTATAATCTAAGTGATGGTGTGATTATTTTTGAAAATTGTAACGGTTGTTTCTCACTAAGGTTATCAGAATTTGTCGTATTTACAATCCATATTGTTATTATTTTAAGTAATTTAAAAAAATACAGCTTGAAACGATAAGTAAAATGGATGATATAATAAATAGAAAAAGAAATATGTTGGATGGTTAACCCGAAGAACTAACAGTAAGCGATTTGGATTATTTTAAGTATACTCTGCTTACATCTACGGACATGGAACAAAGTTTTTTGAGGTATTAGAATTTATAAGCTAGAAGAAAATTTGAGTTTGAATATTAAAAAAAACCTATAGTTCAATCTATTCAATATATATATCATTTTTAAGTAACAAATATTTATACATAATTTTTAAATATTTTTGAGAGTAAACATTTTGTAAATAAAATTTATAAGAAATAATAAAATTTTAATTTTTTAAAGGCGATTTTTGGTATTTTTTTATGTAATACAGCAATCAATTTCACTTTATTTTTCTACTACAACATTCGTGCCCTAATAATAATATATAATTTAACACAGCAAAATAATATGTAGCCATGTAGGTACTATATACAAAACCATAGCACGCTTTTCAATAATTGTCCTCAACAAGGAAAATCTATGAATTATAAATATGTTTTTGTTAATGAGGAAACATTTAGCAAAATCGATTAGTCAACAAATCAAAATATATGAACACAGCCCAAAAGCTTATTTCTGTTAAAAAAACATTGTGCAATACCAATAAATTGTAATACATACCGCCATTAAATTTTTATTTTTTCACAGAAACCAGACTACTAATTAGTAATTATATTCTATTGATGAGGAAATATGAATTTATACAACAAAACGTTTAATTGGAAGCACAGTCCAATTTCAATTATTGGTGACTTAAAGTTGCCAGATATTATTTCAACACTAAGAATTAAGTAAATTTTAACTATTTAATAAAAACTACGATGAATTGGATCAATTATAACGGCCCTTCACGATGAAACAAAAACTCTTAAACTATACAACGAATAAAAATCGGAAATATTCTAAATTCATATTACGTGCATTACTATTTTATTTCTCACTGTTTATGTGCTACACTGCCATGTGCGATGTGCCCAAGTAATGATAAGGCGGTAATACAAATTTGATAACCGGACAACCGGCAACCATGGATTATGAATGCCGGTACTTTTCTGTATACCATGTTTGCGTGGTAACGATGGCGATATTTTCATTGGTTCCAGCCACCGCACAGCCATGATGCCGCGCTGTCCACTCGATATAAAAAAAAAATTCTTTAATGCATATTATAAATATTAGATGTTATGTGTTCAAATGTTGTTATTACTCATGAATCATAAGATATTTTGTCTTGTTATTACTTAATACTTATTACCGGTCGATGGGTCGTTGGCTCCAAGGCACTTAATGATAGCCTTAATTTATTGTGCCCCCCCGTGTTAATATGTGAACTATAAAGACATTGTGTCCGTCATTACACAAAAATTATAATATTTAAATGGCACCCATTACCCACAGCGGCCATTGGGCCACAGGTATATTCGATTCTGTGTTTGCACCACGAAGTGAGAACTAATAGATATTATTATCTTCGCCACTGAACAGCTCAGTGATTTTAGTTCATGGTTTGAACTGTTACATTACCATTCGATCTAGGGGCTATAGAAATATAGAATTATTGTTCTGTGGTTGTTAATATTTACGTATTACGTTTACGTCCTTGGCATTCGACCACAGGCACCAGAAATCAGAATGTCGATAGCCGACCAATCATAAATGGGTTTAAAAAACTACAGCCCAGAACAACAGTTAAAAATACTGTATAGATGGAAAATAGAAATCATATTTTTTTAATTTTTTATATTAATTTATATCTTAGATCATGCCATCATGGTGTGGACAGTGTCCACTGGGTGGCGCCACGGAGGCACCGTCGCACCGATATCACTTTATGTTGGCCTTGGCCCTTGGCTTGGCATTCGTAAACCGTGGTTCACAAGTTCGCTACATTTCGTACTTCGTACTCGTCGCTCATCTGTCGTTCCGGTTCCAAGTAGTTGGCAACTGTTCCTACCATAGACGCGCACCTCACGTCAGTCCTACCGGTCACGAATCGGTCACAAATAATTTTCGTTGAACGGTAAAGTACATAAACACACACACACATAATTTACAATTTACACGAGTCAGACGTGATCGTAAATAACTGCGTTAAACCTATTTACTGATCATATTTTATCTCTTACATATAATTATACCGAGCTTTTTTCAACCATGTTTTGTTCTATTGGGGCGTTACAGAAGACCGTGTGTGCAGCTCCGTCCACCGTACTCAGTACCATCACCAAACGTCTGTTAAGCATCAGCCTGACTTCAAAAATGCCCGTCAAAGTGAGACCGATTTCAATTATTTAAAAATGTTTTTTTCATTACTCATCTCAATATTATTCAATTATGACAGGTAGGAGATGCCGTACCCAGCATAGACTTGTATGAAAACACACCTGCCACAAAAGTTAACATTTCAGAATTGTGCTGTGGAAAAACTGTTGTACTTTTCGCTGTTCCTGGAGCATTCACTCCAGGCTGCTCAAAGGTAAATTCTTTCACTTTTTTACTATAATTATAATATAATGTATTGACTATTATTTAATCATTATACATTTAAATGCATTTAGACACATTTACCCGGCTATGTAAACACTGCTGACGACCTGAAATGTAAAGGTGTAGATGAGATTGTCTGTGTTTCTGTGAATGATGCGTTTGTCATGGCAGCTTGGGCTCAAGATCAAAAAGCTGAGGGAAAAGTAATTTTTAATATTATTTTATTCAATATATCATCTATAGGTACTTATTAGTGATCAGCACAAGCACCCAGTCCCATAATTTGGACCCGGGTTGATATAAAATAAAACCTCTATTGTAAATTCTACAATACTACAAGTGTAATAATGAAATGTCTACTTTTGAACGGTGTATTTGGTTTCGGTTTATATTTAGTTTTAGTGAAATTATATTCATTTTTTCTTAGGAAACGGTTATTATTGACAACCATCGAGACTACTAATTTCACATAGTATTACACCTATGCATACATTCTTATTAACTTGTCAAATGAATTTTATCATAAGAAAAATAAATTACTATTTATTGGGTAAACGGTTTATCGTTATTCTGGCTGGACGGGACTTAAAATGAAATAAATGTTGACTGGGCCTGGGTGGGTATAATTTTTTAATTTATGTTTTGGGCTAAAAAAAACAGCCAATGCTGATCTCTAAAAACTATTTTATGATTATGTTTTTTAAAATAACTTGTATTTATTTGAATTATTGCAAAACCAAACAAATAGTTTAATTAAGTAGGCAGTGCCAGGTATATATTATACATTTTATATTGTAAATTTAAAAAAAATACCTATATAGGTATTATTATTTTTAATTATAGCAAATTTAGATGGTATTGACAAGTCAGATAAAAAATAGTTTCAAAGCTCAGTTTTTTTCATAATATTGCATTTAAATATTTTAAGCTTGTACATTTATTTTTATTTATCAAGATATGATTAAATTACCAAGTACAAAAACAAACCTCAATTTATATTTTAGATTGAATATAAATAATTTTTTCCCCAGTTGTATATTATATAACAATAAATACTTACACATAAAGATAATATCATGAATATTTTGAGCAAATCATTTTAATTTAATTTAAAATTTCCTATATTACACAATATAGAAATATATATTTTAAACTAAACTATTTTATATATTGTTGTTGAGGTATGGCTGTATTAATTGCCAAATCTGATAAATGTTTGACCTTTAAACATAAGTATAATTAGTTAAATAAATGCATATCATTAAAATTTTGTAAATAATTCATATAAATATGTTAAAACTATCTTTCAATTACAAACCTATAGGTTCCATTATGATTTGTTTTCTTAATTTATAGTGTAGATCATTTATTATTTATACTAGTTGCATATAATTTATAGATAGTGGGGTAAGGTCAAAATATATTGATTATTCAATTCACCGTTCATCTTACAATTCACATATATATATAGTATATAGTTTGATTGTTACTAGTTATTTATTTGAAAAATATAATTTACTTAAGGTTGCTCTAAGTGATCCTAAACAAAAAATACGCTGGAAATAAATGGCGACATATTATCTTTATTTGCATATATTAATTTACAAAAATGTTAGAAGTAGAAAATGTATCTTAAAAAATAATCAGAAAGAACATCATTGTATCATATTATAAATAAATATTTATATAATTACTGATTGTATTTATTTATTTTAGGTGCGTTTATTAGCTGATCCCAATGCAGAACTCACAAAGGCTTTTGATTTGGCTATTGATTTGCCACCATTGGGTGGCACTCGTTCCAAGAGGTACTCAATGTTAATCAAAAATGGTAAAGTGGAACAATTAAATGTTGAGCCAGATAATACTGGGTTGTCTTGTTCATTAGCTAACAAAATTGTTTTGTAATCTTCTCATTATTTTATTTTATACATTTATTTTTATGAATCATTTACTACATATAGTGCTTTAACAAGATAAATACTAATTATTTCGGTGCAAAAATTATAGATTTATATTCTTTAAAATTCAAATATTGTGTTCTTTTGTAATATTTTACCCCAAATTACTATTTATTAGTGTTGTATTGCTATAACTTAAGAGAAGTGAAATAATTTAAAATGAAGATTACTGTATTTAAAACCAAGTGGAGTAGTGAAACTCATAATATGAATTTTATATTTTTATACAAATAAATAGTTAAATAATTTTGGTAACTATATTGGGAGGATTAAGACTTAAGCAGTAGAATAACTGATCACATAATATTATGTCAACAAAAACATATAATAGGCTTTATGATTTAACTCATATTACATTTCCAATGTTCAATATTAAACTAATTATTAAAAAATAATAATAAATCCAATAACATAAATACATGATAATTATACTTGTGCATAACATGGTTTTTTTTTTTATTTTGAAATTTAATATTTAATCGATTTATACTATTTTTAAATTAACAATGTATTTTATAATTGCTAATGAGCAACCTATTAGATTGGATGTCTAACAGGCTATAATTATTTTTAATTACAAACTAAGAATTTTAAAAATATTTTAATCCAGAACCAAAACAAGTATATTAATATATATTATGTAGTATTAAATAAGATTATTTTACTTTAAAAAAAATATAGATATTAATATATTATATAACCAATAACGAACAAACTTTCTTAATTATTAGTAATGGGTAGTATATTTGCCAATATCTATGCTTATAGATTGTACAGTGATAATAGTAATTCTAATTATCGATAATATGATATGATTGATTAATTAAAATTATAGAAGTGTATATAAGATAGCATACCTGATCACAGTTAACAAAATAACAAACAATTAGTATAGCTGAGTATATCATAATCATTAATCAAATGTAAATATGTTATACACAGTGGCATATACAGGAAGAGGCCCATTGGAACGAGCCAATATTATTGTTTCAGGTTTAATTAAACCATTGAACGCATATAGCATATTAATTTGTGGATATACTAGTTATATTAGTTAATGCATACATTTAAAGTCATGCCTAATGTTTTTTGATAGTCCATGTTTAATATGGATTATAAAAATTGGAATTATTATTGTAAACTTGCTAGTTGCTGATAAGTCATAACCATAAATACTAATGTTTATTTATGTAGATGGTGCATTCTATTTTTTAAAAATGGATTTCCATTCGGCATTCACTGTTGTATTCAATTTTATTATTTACACTGTTAACAGAAGTTTTTCAACACTAGGTTGATTAAAAATGTTTTAAGGAATCAACAAGGACATGTAAAATTGCCAGGACTTGCTTTGAAGGCGATTGATCATTATAATTTAATATTAATACCTAATATAATATTAAATATTTATAAAACAAAATTGCACAATCTCTATTTGTTTGGTTATGTCGTGATTATAACCACCCGCAGGCTACCTAAAACAAATTTTAATTACTAGTTACCTATAGCTATGGCCTACGTTAGTGCTATGCTTGACTAGTGGTAAATTGATCCATACTGAAAATAATTCCTATAATAAGTTTAAGCCACTGGTTATACAATATATTTTCAATTTTAATTTTTTCTTGAAGATTAGATTCTGATTTGGTAAAAATTGTTGCATACCTTTCTGATGTTGTAAAAACGTTATTTTATAATAACTTTAATATGTACTATGTAGGTTTATTGTTACGTAGGAATTTTAATGACTAGGTATGGGTACACATATTGTAATATAGAAAAGAAAAAAAACATAAAAATGTATATATAAGACCCTCGAAATAATCAGTCATTCTTTTAATTTAGGCTCGGTATAATTTGTATACCAACTGCATAATATTTCTTAATGAATAATTTTAATATTTTATTCAATAATATAGTAATATTGAATATTTTAATTTAAAAAACCATTTTAGTCGAGATAAAATGCTTTAATATAAATTTGTAAACAAAAACCATAGATTATAGAAATTAATAACGAATAGTAAACGAAAGTAGTTTTTTATTTTATGTCCATTACGAGAAACCGGAGGAACTAGCTACTTCGACCTAAAATTAAAATTAGTTCATGAAGAAACAAAAGTCGACTACCAATGTTTCCACAGCTGCCTTACCAGATACTTCTAACAATAATATATGACATTTTACGTTTAACCTTTCTGTACTTGCTACTTTAGGTACCCAGGTGGCCAGGCATTATTCTTTTACCCAATTAAAATTATTTTTACGATAAAGTCGTTAAAATGTACGTCAAATTAGAATTACAATCATATTTACAGTTAAGTATAAAATCGTTAGGTAGTTTATTCACAATTTATTTATTAATAAGTACATGTTTAATACTTATTGGTACGCGTTTGCAATACAAATGATAAAGTTTTTTGGATTTGTAATCAAAACATACACTTTGTTCATATATTTTTGTATTTTAATATTTATATTCTACGGGTATTTTCTTTATTGTCGTTCAATGAATTTATTTTTAAATCAGTATCGACTTGAAATTCCATTAATGTTTGAATGATTTATTGAATATGGAAATAAAGATTAAAGCTTGTCCCGCATGACTCTTGTAGGTAGGTACTCACTTGGCGAGAGTTTGACATTACTGATGGGTAGATAAAAACTGATGGGAAATCACTGTTGAAAATAATCGTTATGCTTATGCTATCGTTCAAACCAGAGGGGCCTAGGGGCCTCCCCCCCCAAGGCCCAAAACCCCTATTAATAAAAATTGTAAATTACTAACAAAAAAACATATTATAGTATCGACTATTATAGACCCGCGTAAAAGTTTGTAATTATTGGAGGTGCGTCGGTGTATGAGTTGTAACATGCATCTACTATCTGTGTGGACTACCTACGAGAATACTAAATAACTTGGGGAAATACTAAGAATATTGTCTTGAGAAGAATTGTATTGTTATTATTCTAAAAATAAATAATAAAAGTTGTAAAAATTGTTGTTTTATATTTGTTGTAATAAGTTTTGTGAAAATTACAACTATTGCCCCCCCCCCCAACCAAGTCTCTGGAACCGCCCCTGGTTCAGACTATGCGGTCCAAGAAACATAAGATATTCTGTGCACCCAAGACTAGACATGTCTGAAACTTACTAGTTTTAAAAATATATTTTTAGTAAGTAGGCAAACGAATCTTCGCCGCCGTGGTTGTCCGGTGGTTGTCGTAGACAAAATATTTTGCCTATTGACATTTGTCAGATGTGGGGGATGACATGGTACTTGGCAGGGAGTAGAGACCATGAACATGTCACGAGTAAAACATTTTAATCAATAGGTATCACAATTTTTACCTACCTACAATTATTATTATATTCACTATTTCATTGGGAGCTGGGAATTGGGATGGAACAATATAGGTACCTACTGGCGTACAACTGTTATAATATTATGTTGTTATATAACCGAATCCGATCAGAGCCTAGAGACCTCGATAATATCAGGTGTAACCGTGTAGGATATATTTTTATTATACCTATTGTGTGTGTAGACTTGTAGTGTACATACATATAGTGTACACAACACATATTATTAAGTTTTTCAATAGTCATTACTCATTACAACTTACAAATTACAAGCGTTCTCACTCGTAAAGCACGATTAAAATATTGAACGCGATCTATGTTGAAGTTCGATTACTATACATTCTACGCGCGTTTAGAGACGACGGTCAATATTTTGGTGTCATTGTTATACGCCTGTTGTAGGACGCCCGTACTCGTATAATAATAATAATAATAATAATGTGTAAACGTCTATGTAGTGTCTACTATAATATTACTATGGGGGTAACGGGTGTACTTGTAATTTACGTGGTAGGCATAGGTATTGTGGAGGCGGACCCAGTGGCCAACGGGGAATAGACAAGGGTCGAGTGCAGGTCAACTCTGTCGCTTCGTCGCGGATCGGGGTGATTTAATTTCAAACTTTTTAACCTGCAGAAATGGAATATTGTCCATTTATATTTGTGTTGTTCTGCGTTGTACGTACGCATACCGTTGTTGCTATCTGCCGTGGGGCGCTTTAAAACAAAAAACAATACATTAGGGTTCTCATATAGGTAGTCGGTAGACATAGACGTAGGTTATAGGCTTATATAGCATTTATTATACGCATAGTATACCTATATAGTACACACGCATGCATTATACATACCTATACTATGTATATTGTGCATAGTTAATTATATACTATATTACCGAGTATAGGTATAACCATTGATTAATGGTTAAAGGCTACAATAAAAGGTTTACATTTTAACATTAAAAAATGAATATATTATATATCTGTATATCTTTATAACTACCTATTATAAGTAAATCATATTTTATTATTATGGATTATTATATTCGTGTATAGTGATAACCAGGGCTTGCAATTTTGTCAAGTGCCCATATGACCGTATATATGGTATGATTTAAGGTAAGTCGTAAGATACGCTAGTATGCAAGACTAGTTAGCAAAAATATGTTTAAACGGTTGTAATAATATCATGAGTTATGAGTTTATGACTTACAATGGTCTACAGCTTCACACCCAACAGTCAACTGCAGTTTCCAAAACGGTGTTAGGTATATATTTATTTATTATACATTGGCTACTTGGGATTTGGCCTCTATGCCTCTATACTGCATTACGGGATAATATTAAAATAAAACAATAAAACATACTCCCTGCGGCGTGCGGAATAACCGTGTGAGCCTGTCCAAGACGACTGCGGAATAGCGGATCTAGAGAATTTTAAACATTCACTCGTTTCCAAGCATGCAGCCCAGTAATCAGTATGCAAATAAGTGATGAAAAAAAGTCAATCGGAAAGGGAGATCCGTCCCCAATATCATCCCCCGTGCGCCTCCCACGAGAATTAAGGGATGACCGAGCGACGCGAGCAACACGGTGAGCGAAGTAATGATATATATATATATATATATATTAAGGTATATACTCTTATACGTCCATATAATATGATAAACCTTCTGTTGCAACACTGCGAAGAACACAATATAATATTCCTAACACCGTCAAATTGGCCCCCACAACTTGAATAATTATAATATACAAGACGTGTGTCGATTTCTATAACGTGACAAATAAAAAAATAACTGCCTATAGCGTGCCATAAGAACGATTTTCAAACTTATCACAATAATTAAATATTTTTCAAACCTATTTAACAAATCAATTGAAAACTGAAGAATGAAGATACTATTGATACATTTACAACTGAAGACGATAGCTAATCGCTTAATAATATAGTTACTTATTATTAATATTTTATTTGATTAATTGATTATTATTATTAAAAATATTGTGAATTGTGATTTGTGATCGTAAATCATGCAAAAATCATGCAAAAATTTTGCATCGTAAATTTAATATAATTTTAACTTCCCCGATATGTAGTAAGGTTTCTAGTTGCGCCTATATGCGTTTAAGTTTACTAGGTTTACAGTTTGATTAATGTGAAGGTAAATAATTAAGTGGTATAATATTACAAACAAATGCATATGTGTAGATAAATTCGAAATGCTTTAAAATAGGTAGTTGAACTTTGATCATATTTTATTAATTATCAGTGAATCAGTGACTATATATTATATAACTATCTTCAATTTTAAATAACTTGATATTTTTAAATTCGTAAATATAATAATCACTATACTCCGCAGTAGGTAGGTACTCGTATACGAAATCATACCTCCGTATGCATATATATAGTGATAATAATAAACAAATAATACGGAAGTAACTGTACAAGTAAGCGTGAAAAGCTTAATAAATCAGGTAGGTAGGTAGGTACCTAATAGTCGAACATTTTTTGTCGGGCCCAGTCCGCTCATGGCGTCCCATCCCATCCCCGTCACCGGTGGCAAAATCAATTAGAAACTCTCGGTTATACAACCGCGATAATAATACGTATAGTTTGTACGCATAAAAAGTCGATGCGCATGCTCGTGCGTTTATATATAGTGCGCTTCTCGGCGCGCAACGGCCTGGAGTTTTTGATTTTGTACTTTGGGGCGGCGGCTGCGGGCGCGGCATGGGCTTACATAACTCCCGCAGTTCCACATATTATCATACTGTAGTTGTGCATTATATTTATTCGTATTGCACCTACGTGTAGGCCGACACCCGAACCGACGTATGCTTAATATCATAGGTACTATGTATAATAACTCATTATAGACAGCAAACCGATGACACTAGGTATTTGATGACAGTTATTGTATACACTTTATGTTGTATACGGCCGGCGGGACCGCGAAAACGGTGTCTGACTATAATATTATATATATACCATAGTGACTGATTGGCGATTGCACATCGTTGTGCGACTTGCAGCGACTCTGCACGACTTGCAACCTGCAATGATGAACCTAACCTAACCTAACCTGATGGTTTTCATCACAGCCGTCGTCGCCGCAGCTGTATAGGTACGACCATCACTATGCATTGCTCCGCGGCGATACCATTTTAACGCCGACCACACGCCAATGACACTGAATTTTTGTGAACTTGAACATTTTTTTTCGAATGGTCAAGTACCCATCTACATTTTGTAGGTATAATACATCCAACGGTTGACACTTATACATTTTTGAAAAAGCAAAATACACAGTTTTCTTATAACGGTGATTATTTGTAAGTATACTTTAAATTATGAATTGGGTGCTCAAAAGTTTATACATCAGGTACATATAGGTATATTTCCGTATCTCCGTATACATAGGCAGTGCTGCAGGTCGAAGTGGCTCAAAATAAGCGGAAGGATCGAAAATGTGACGTATATAAAATGCGGAGGGATACCATCCCATCGTATCCCTCCCCACTTCAACCACTGCGT
The DNA here is from genome assembly GCF_001856785.1 of Myzus persicae. Lineage (NCBI taxonomy): Eukaryota > Metazoa > Arthropoda > Insecta > Hemiptera > Aphididae > Myzus > Myzus persicae. The sequence goes on along the minus strand of NW_019102916.1, from coordinate 48,296 downwards.
ATATGGGAGGGAATATATTAAAATAAATACTATGCTTAATACAATATGTTATTGTTACCGATGTTTGATATTCGAACTTGCGTAAAATGTAGTAGCTCTGAGATATTATTAATTTATATTCTGAATACTTTTTGTGAATAAATAATTGAAAAAAATTATAAAAGTTATGTCACTTATGATTAAATATAACGAAGAGTATACACTATAAATAGACTATAATTATTATGTATAGCTCGCAGAGTCACAGCCAAAGAAATGTATTTATATATTGTTTAATATAATTTATAAACTTTGCTTTTTTAAAAATATTCACGTTCATTTTATATTATAACAATAGTTTAAAAAACACCACTAACATAGTAGTGTTCACTTGTATTAGTATATGACAATATATACACGTATATCGTCGATTATATATTGCAGTTCACGGTTTCACACGTTTATCTATCTTAAATATAAATAAGGAATAGCTTGCGTGCGTGTGATGTGTGCATAATATTATAATAAATTATTAGAGAAGTAAAATGCACTGGCCACCCTTTTTCACGACCCCTCACATAGGGTTCTCAGGGGTGTCTTACTCCGACGTTATTTTTTTCTGGGTTGTAATAGTCGTAGATATGTGTAAACAGTTTGGTTGAAATAATGTAATTGTTATAGTTGTTCCCGAAGTTGTGCTGGAAATGTGGGATGTATAAATATAGGTGCATACACTTCCAGTTATTGTGTAATATAAAAGATTATATCATAGGTATAATATATAATATACCAACTGTTTAATTACTGTTACAACCTCCCGTTAGTGAATCGATAATTATAATTATTAATTGTATTAGAGTCATTGTTGTTTTACCCTTAGGTTTTAAGACAATCGATATAGTAGGTAATAAATAATGAATGTACACGCGAATTAATATTATTAAATAATTGCACCAGCAAGTAAAGGCAGTAGCAACTATACAATATTATGAAAACATAAACAGGTACTGAGGCACTTATCTACTTTTCCACCTTTTCGTTTTCATCGTAAAGCCACGGAACTCGTAAGTTATGTTACCAATAAAATGTTATTCGGATTTAGGAACTATTAACATTTAACTTAAAAATCACCACAGCTGATATACACAATAACACATGTATATTATTAATATAATTATGAAGTTTATGACGGTTATTACTTAGGTACTAGTTATTGATTATTAGTTTATTTGCAAACTAACGAGTGGAAGAAAATTCGAGGTAACAAAACGTTATTTTTTCGTGTAAATATATAATTAAATTAGGTATACTGTATAATAGGCAATAGTATCTTAAACTAAAATACTTTATTTAAGAATTCGTCTTAAGCTTTTTTTTTTTAAAAAAAACTAGACTATATTAATACCTATATTATACTATAATAATATCGGTTTTATCACCTATTGATGTAATATACATAGTGGAAGACCGCTGTAGTTGGCCAGCTGGTTGTGCACAGTGTACACTGTATGCACGTTTGCGACGAAGGCAATTGTCAAATACAGATTTAACGGATTAAACGTCAACAGAATAAAATTAATTATATTACGAGTGGCAGGAATTCGCAACAGTTGCTCTCCAATTATAAACAAAAACATTAATTTTAGGGACTATAGATATACAACAATTACAGATTTTAGATTTTGTATCATGAAATATTAGAAGTCAACCATATTTACCGGATTTGGGGGGATGATATAGATACCTATGTACATCTCTCTTTTTGTTCCATAGTTTTTCAATATTTTTTTTATTATACATTCTAAATACTAATTTGATTACTAGTCTGGTGATTAGAACTAATATGTATTCCTCCTAAAAATAAATTTAAATAAATAGTAGCTGATATATTATAATTCATGTATACCTTCACGGCTTCACATTGTGTTTATGAAAATAAGAATTTTACATATTTATAATAGACATAACTGCATATTAGTACATAAGTATATATTTATAGAATTCGACAATTTAAATGAATTTGTAGCAATAATAATTAGAAATAATCCATATTCCATGTATGAAGACTTAAATGTTTTACTTATTCTGGTAGACCTACAATATTATGTACGTAACACGTGACTATATATTGGCGGGAACTGCCGAAACAGGATTGGATAAGGGAATGAGAAAATGGGTGGGGGGGGAGCAAGTCTCAAAAATACAAAATATACACACCTATAAAGTAAGTCGTATAAACACTTGCACACTGCAGGTAGTTTTAAAAAGTGATAAACCATAAATAAACATATTACAAAATACGTATTTGGGTAGGTATTTAAATAAGCTGAGGTATCCACCCTGCAGTACGACAGTCATTATATACGACGTCATTATAGAGACTGAAATATTAAAGTAAGTAGTAACTTTTTGAAAATTAACTATTATAGCATTAAAGATAATTTTAAAACATAAAGTTCTCGTCTCTGTATCCTCACATGCCGTCAACTTGTATACACTGATAACTGACAAGTGTATATTATATACGTACAGTTCACTGTGCATATTATACACGCGCGGTCGATGTACTTTTAGTTGGTATAGTTAGTAAGTACTTAGTACTTACGCTATATACGGTTGTATATACTGTAGGTATACATACTTATATTTCCACCGCACAGCTTCAACTTCCCCTCGCGTGATCTTGCGCAACGACAGATCGTTATATAATAGTATGTCGTCAGAAAGTTATTCCCCTTCGACAAAAGGGACCTCTGCTGGCGGTTGTGGAGGATTTTTGGACCGGAGCGCTCTTCCCCGGCGGTGCTATTCCCTCGCACTGATCCCCACTCCACTCCGTCACCCGAACTACAAAACCCACCCTCCTATGATGCCGACGGAGCGGCGAGGCAATATAAGTATACAGGCGTATAGTGTAAACGAACAGCAGTTTTTGTCTCCAACGAATTCGCGTCCGTTGTCAGTGGCGCACACTCAAAAATGAATAGGGGTAGCACGTGAATGGAAAATATATACCACCCATCAAATTGTTTTCAAAATCAGACCAGCTGTGCAGCCTTTGCCTCCACACTCCTTTGACACCAATATTTTAAGAACTATTAATTATTAAAATATATTAAATTTAAAACTAAATATGATATTACATTTTTATTATAAAAAAAATATTATAATATAGGTATATATTAAATATCTATATTAGCTAGGTATTAGCATTGCATAGGTTCTTATACCTATTAATTTATACCTATAGACATCTATAATAATTGTCACCAATAAGAATAACACCTACATTAAGTTCTGTCGTTTACAGGCTTACAGAACAAAGGGTGATCATTGAACAAAAGAACAATTTCGGAGCGTACTCACTCTTGAGAATTGAGACATTCCTAAAAAAATGACAATATGACATTAAATCGTCAAAAATATAAAATCACATCTGTAATTTTACCAATTACTCCAGTGGTCCAGTCGTTGTGTTTCTATTAGACAGGTTTTGATTTTTTTTAATTTGCATACACGAAATGTTCTCCCGGGAGTTGACGTAAACACTAGTATAGTGAATACCACATAATATTTTAAATATTGGTATATCTGGTAAGTATTGAAAGACGATATAAACGTAAACCATCTATGGTTGTTTTAGGAAATTCGCTATTTGCCGTCAGTCTCATTTCACATATGCTTGTGCGAAGTAATTGCACCTTGTATCTCAATAAAAACCGAGTAGTCGCTCCGCTGTATACAGACGTATTATAGATATTTATTTATGACTTTTCAAGTGGACCCTCAAGAGTTATTTTAAGGTAACAGTTTTTTTTTAGGGCTGTTGTAGCCCCTCCAGAGTTTAACCTTAATTATGTCTATGTGTTCGTTGTAATTTTACGCGTTTCCAAGTGCTTCATTCGTAGAATGATATTATTAAATTTTTTGTCACATCTGCACTGAAAATTTAATTTTCGATGACGGCTGAAGTGATGAAAAGAGACATTTTTCCGTCCAGTGGACAGTAAATGTTTTTTTTTTTAGACCGTTGGACGGTATGTGGGCGTTACGCTGCGACTGCAGTGGTCGAAAAAGTTACTGATCAGATCAAATTAGTATGCATGGACGTTTATCGATACGTTTTATTTATTATGCCAGTCATCAAATACTATAAAAAAAAAATAGCTGGTGACATATGTAAGTGGGCAAGTGCAGTGGTGTAGACAAGGGAGGGAGGTGTTTTGGTGTTGCAACATCCCTTCGGCCGTATTTATGCAAAAAATTTAATATTTACAAAGTGCCTCAAATTTATAAAAATATGTTGTCAAGATTGCTGTAATGCAAAATACCGCTCTCAGGTGTATTTCGTTTAACTTAGGTACAGCATAATATATTTGTATAATGAATAACAAAACTCAAGGTCGGTAATCATGATTTTTTTTTTCGGGTTTATTTAAAAATCAAGTTTTTACTGTTCAATATCGTGCGAAATATTAAATTTAAAATGTCCAAATTTTTGAGACATAACATAATTAAATAAATGGCAATGACTATAGCACCTACTAAAAAAATAAGTGATGTGTATTTTAAAGAAATCGTGTCATTTAAATATTAATTTAGGTCTTGTTGTAAGATTTAAAAAAAGTATCCAACTATAATATAATTATATAATAGTTATTACTATATTAGAGCCTTAAAATTACCAAAATATTTAAGGGCCGCATCACAACGATATTATATTAAAATAAAATAAACATTATACATAGTCACATAGATGTAGGTATAGGTTTATTTATTTATTATACATTCTCACTAATCACTATATATAGTCATATCTGCTCTCCGTAGTAATAATAAAATATTTTTGACCTTTTGAGAGCATCACTATATAATATAGTGGTAAACAAAACAATTCAAATAGGCGGCGATAATACAATATACATACAACAAAACTGTTGTATAGTCACCTCTCATACTCACTTTTGTAGTTGTATATTATTAATAATTTACTTCGATATAAACCGATTTAAAATCATAACGATATGTCGATATGTGATATAATCGATGTATGTAGACGGTAATATGTACATAGTTTATAATAATTAATGATTACTACATAATATAATGATATAATACTATATACATGTAATATAATACAGCCGTTTGCGTGACTCTCGCACGCCGTATGTACTATAATATACAACATAGATACAACTGTATAAGGTATAAGTATACCTATATTGCATGCCGTATGGTGAATAAATTTAGCTATATTATAGTTATAGTGTTGTATCAACATATAAATACGAGTACACGTGACATTTACTTTACTACAACAGCATTTTATACTCACGCGGTTATATTATACTAGATAATGATGCTCGTTTTTAGTAGGTAGGTATACAAAATGTGCACAATATTTTAAATACAATTTATTATTAAGATTAAATGTGAAATCTTCTCTTTGGGTGTACTTGTAAACTATAATTAATAATATTGTTATACGTTAAATACCTATCTAATTTATATTTGACTTAAATAATATACACAGACGGACTGTAATATGTGTGGTAAATTGTAATTTGTAATATTCTACATTAGTTGATGATTTGTTGATTGTCTCATGTCTGTTGTCTGTAATCTGTATCATTATTCGTTTGTAATTATACCAAATACTGAAGTACAGTTATCTATACTCAATGTTAGTACACATATTAGTAACAAACAGACATCAGTGATATGTTACATATATATTGATAATGCATAGCATTATAGCCTTATTTTAATAATAATTGTATTACCTATACTGACTACCACCAATTACCATATACTAGGCCTTCCACATATAGGTTGTATTATTAGGTACCTATTCTAATGTACCTATAACAGCTTATTTAAATGTACCTATACATTTTACTAAAATATTATAAGAGCGACAGAGTACTATTTGTTTTATCTTCTGACCCATTTATAACATTGCAAATGTACTTTTAGCAAAACCAACCCTGTATGTCTGTGTTACTGATTTTAAATTTTAATATTAGAGTGAATTCACCTATTATCAAACTTGAAGTTAAGAACATAATTACTTGTGTCCCTAGTTCCTACGTTGGGATACAGGTAATTATTTTATAATATTTTATTGTTTATGAGAGTTGTGTGAGTGTAAATTATTACAGTTTAAAAATTAATATATCCTAAAAAAGCCAATGTTTTTTACTTAAAGTTTTTTAATAAGTGAATTCACTTCAATATTAAAAGTAACAACACAGGTTCTACATATTTTCTATGTTGTACTCGGGTCTAACAGAGAAAACAATTGGTGCGCTGACATCCTCTTTAGTACATTTACTTTTGTAGTTAAGTAATACAGAATACCTACTTTGTTTAGTCAATGATTATTAATTACCTACTAAAGATGCGTTGCTTAAAAATAAATAGAAATAATAATACACTTGATTTTTATTCCGATGAGAAACTATTAAATATTAACACAATATATTATTGAAATATTTGATGTTTGTGCTGTAATGTTTGTGTGAATAAGTGATTAACATTACACATAACTATTTTAAGTAAAGTAGGCGTAGAGAGTAGCTTATTTTACCATTTTACAAATAAATATTTTCTGTACCCATAACTTATTATAAAGGTATATAAAAAAGTATGTTATCATAATAGTATGTGGAAATATAGCTTGTATAGGTAGTATCTACCTAGTGTAGTATAATTTTTAATAATAGTAATTATTAATTAGTAGGTTTGGTTAAGTACAAGTGTACAACAAATAGATTGCTATAAAAATATTACTAAGTATCATATTCGGAAGTATCATAAAGTTGGTAATATATTCTAAAGCTAAATACTAATATAATTTATACAACCTATGCATGCGTACAATATACAGTTATGACTTTTTAAGCATTAAATATAATGTAGTACTTTGTACACGAGTAATATAATGGGGAAGTAATTCTCACACTGTTCCAACCGTAATACCGAAGAAGGTTAGGAAACTAACTTTTTGATAAAAATGGACGAAATTAGATGTTTAAAATAAGAATAATGATTTTAGTTATTTTGTTGTAATTTTAAATTCATAAATATTATTCGTGGATACTTGAAACTTTTAAAGCATCTTATTATATATTTTATACCCAGTGACATTTTAAAATTAGTACAATTTTTCAGAAAAAAATAATTCCACCTACTTTATTACAAATGAGTAACGTCCAATATAGTAAAATAAATTACTTAATATAATAATAGAAATATATAATAGAAATAATACCATAAAATATGCTTAATAATTAGGCTAACCGTCTGTTAGGTTGGTCTTCGCTCAGAGTCGTTTTTCGTATAGAACGATTTTATATTATTTAATAAATTTTAACACATTTTACAAGAATTTTTTTATATTGGGATTAGGCTGCGGCAACATAGGTAATTGGGTGTGGGGTGGTATGGTAGGGATTTTTGTATATTTTTGGCAAGGATATGTTGCTAAAACCCTGGTGGTCACCCATCCGGGAGTTAGCAACGGCGGTAGGTACTTACAATCAGAGTTTTTCCGTAGATTGAGCGTACGACCGCGCTCACCAAGTCACGTCAAGAGTTAAACTTCAGATATTATGTGCAACTGTACTAAGACTTTTAAAGGGAGTTGAATACCTAATATTTAATTTGACAAAATATAACTTAAATAGTTAAATATCATAGTTACACCTACTATAACCTTACATGATTCATTCACCGTGGACAATGTATATTCTAAATTTCCACATAAATACACACACCTAGAAATAATACATTGCTCATAATACAGACAATAATGTTTTTAAAAAATATTGTTTGATTTTGAATGATTATATTTAACAAGGCAGAATATTATGCTTATATAGTTATATACGTTGGTACACACGTTTGGTATCTATATGCAAATTTGGTAAATTCGGTATTCTATTGTATTATTATAGAAGTAAGATAATTAGTAACAACTAACAATGTATAATTATGTTTTCTTCATTTATTATAAGTATATATAAGACTTATATGTTGTAAATATCTAAAATCATTTTAACATCTAATCAAATAAATAATTATATGGGTATCTACGTAACCATGGTATATGCACCTCCTCCTTGTCTCCTTATAGCCTATTATTGGTTCAGTCCTTCATCTCTGTAATCAGGTTTATTTAATTTATCACGAAAAACTCTCTATTAATTAAAGAACTCATTAAATTGTGTCCGCATGGTATCACAATACATCGTGATTTTTGTCACCATGGTAGGTAAAATACTAATACATACAAGAGGTAACTGATATTATATTTATTTGATCGTACAAATATAATGACTAATGAGAGTATCATAAGCATTGATACTATTACACGTTTATTAAATGGGAATTTTAACATACAACGTTTGTAACGGCTATTTCGAATATTATATATTGCATTTGATTAACCGAGTATTCTACCTAAGTTTGAAAAAAAACCAGTAAAAAAAATCCATCGAACAGATACAGAACTTTACGTCATGTTAAATAGGTACATAATACCATGATTAAATAGGTATTTAAATCGAAGTATGTCATATTATGTGTAAGCATAATATGCACTAATGTACTTTATACTATTACTATTCTACTATAATAGAGCAGAATAGTACACATAGAACTTACACCGTAAAATAAGTTAGGTACCTAAACTTCAATAAAAAAATTAATAAAAAAATAAATATAATAATTCCAAAATTATATTATGTTTATCAATAATAAAACAATGTGTAAAGTGTATAACTCACTTAAAAAGTTATTATTTGAATTATGAATATTTTTTATTTTTTGTTATATTGTTTAATGTATGTAATCTTAAAAGTTGTACAATAGTGTATAAGCTGAATAATATGTATACCTATTATATTTACACGATAACGTGGAAAAATAGAAGTTAGGTCTTAGGTATTCCTGCAGCGATAACACTTTGTATATGATTTTAAGTTGTTTATATTGTTATTTAGTTATATAGATTATTGATTAATGCTTTTTCATTACAATATATATTTTAGTATATTTTTATGCATTTAATATTATAATAAACTATTCAACCTGCAGGGTGTAGAGCGTAGGCTATCGTGGTATGAATTAAAATATGTCAATTATAAATTTCAACATTTGTTTTAAAATTTATCACGTTGACGTTTGGTGTCAAAAAAAAGTTACTAACTAGGTGTTTAATTATTCTAATTTTATACAACGTATGAAGAGCGTAGATTATAGGTTGTCTACTTGTCTAAATGTCTAATACTCTAAAAGTATATTCAATAATATATGTAACGAAAAACTGTTGAAGGTAGTCTCTAATTATGTGGTTGTTATATAATATAATATCATCATCATTATAATACAGTCTATACTGGCTAGGAATACTATTTTTAATAATTTTATATTTTTATGTAAGCATAGTCATAATCTTTAAAATTCGGTAATTATATTAGTATATTAACTATGTTTTTTTTATAAGTGTCAGTAAAAATTTTTTGCTCAGTCAAAATGCCTGAATATATGATACAAACATTACAAGGTTTCTCATAAGTTTTTATTTTGGCAATTTAAAACTATTTCAAGATGCAAAGGCCTATTTTTTAATAAACATTTTAAATTAAAATGTTGACAAAATTTGACTAGGTACTCAAATTATATCTTTGTTAAAAATGTCTAAAATGTTCAATTTGTATAGCTAAAAATTGACAATTTAACACAAGGTTCCTCATAAGTAGTTCATACTGAAATTAAAAAAATCAAAAAATGTTAACACTTTTTTGTATAGACATCTGAAATTAAAATTTGGACGAAATTAGATATATTTGGCCCAAGAATGATTTTAGTTATTCTGTTGTAGTTTAAATATATTATTCATGGATTTTTAAAACTGTTAACGTATTTTATATCTACATTCTACACACAATGATATTTTCAAATGCAATGTTTTTGGCCAAAATTAATTCAACCTAGCGTATATTAATAATAGTAAAACAAATTAGTTTGCTACCAATATAAATACCTATATCATAAAATATACTTGGTCGTAATACAACCGTCGTCGCTCAGAATCGTTTTTTCGTATGCAATGATTTATAATTTAATCATTGAATACAAATTTAACAAATACCATAGTATAGGTATTATATTATGTAGTATCTTCACTACATACACTACACTTTTGCACTATTACAGTGACTTATACTCTATGACGACGAACATTCGAGTATTCGACACCTACGCTATAGTCTGTACAGCAGAGCGATTACTTCCTTTCCCCCTTTTTTATACTACAAACGTATAAATGTATGATGTATATTTATATAGGTACTCTATTTAACAACATTCAGTAGGTACAGTGTATAGTACCTATGCGCGTGTAGGTAATATTGAAAGCATTTAAGCATGATATTTGCACGAAACCGGTAGACGGCAGAGGTTCGACTGATTGTACGCCTTACGGTGTACAAATATTTAGTTTAAAGAACGAACTTAATTAATGTGAAATTTTAAAAAGGAAAAGAACGAAAATAAAACGTAAACGCGAGTGGGTACTAGCGCATGCGTGAGCCGGGTGTACACGAAAATTCTGATTGTTTGTCGCCGCCGGGCCCTTCCAAACAACTATACGAACATACTGGACCTATATAGGTATAATATTCACATTATACACGTTATAGGAGGTATGCCTACTATTAAACACACACATTTTTTCTGCCTATACATTATTATGTACCGTTCAAACGTGTTCTTGAATTTCACCCCTGCGCATAGGGCATTAGGGCCAGGACCGAACCGACCAACCGAACGGCCTTTCGTTTATATTATGTCTACAAAAACTATATTATAATATTATAATATTATGCGCGGTATAGTGTGTCCATATAACACGGGGCTATATATCCATATTAATATACGAATTAACGCTCGGCGATTAAAACGAGAAATCAAAAACGCAGTTCACTATGGAGAATTATCCAAATAGCGGGTCATTGGATTCGACGAAATCTCGTGGCGGGCATTGTAGTATATTATATTATTATGCACTCGTCGTTTGTGATGCTATATTGACGTGTGTGTCGGCCAACGAAACGGCGCATCGGCCATAACCCGCGATGATGTGATTTCAGCCAAGTACGAAGACGATAAAAACACCAAAAAACCGCAAAAAAGTTATGAACGACTCGCGAGACGTCGGAAATGCGAACAATATATAATTCGAACAGCTTCGTCTGTAGCGAAGAAGACCTATACCATAACGCGCGGCACCAGCTGTCATCTGCCGCATTACATGGGCTGTGATTTTCTTGCGATGCGACCCCTGGTCCATTGAATTTATGAGTTTTTTTTTTTAAACGTTTTTCGTATTGGCTCGTACCAAAAGGGAGTGATGAAAAAAAAATCTCGTCCAGCACCGATACATTTTCATAGATGAACGTGTATCTAAATAGGTACTATATTTTAGCTATAGAGGTACCTATGATATGATATTATGTTGCATCCTTTTAATCGACCGTTATAATGTCAAATATGATATTATTATATTGTTGTTATTAAACCTTCAATCGCGTCAGCCGTCCTCGTTTTTTCTTATTCCATACAGAATAATTTCAACAAATTAACGTAATGCCGTTATGCATTTTAGTGTATTTTATTTTACCGACATTCATATTATGTTAGTGGTTACGTATATCTACTCTAGTCGCCGATACACCACGACAGCGGTGAACCGCGCATATTTCATCGGAGTCCCGCACGTGCATAGGCCGATTGATATCGTATTGTTTGAAGACGAAGAATAAAGCACATTATTTTACACGTGGTTTTATTATAATATTATATTTAAATGAACGCAGAGCGGCAAACGTCAGCGACGCCATGTTATTATAATCGTTATTCGTTACGAGTTTACGAATAGGACGCCGCGCGCGGGCCCCGAGTACAAACTATACAAACACTCGGCGAGTTTATACAACTTCCCCGGCACGCGGCGGTCCGGTTTATATTCTCTTTGGAAAATCAATGTCGGCGGCGACGCGCGTAGGCGGCATCGATGGTGGCAATGGCGGAGCCGGATCGCCGGAACCGTTAAACTCTGAATGTTATGTTATGTAATGAAAACATACGTTGTGCCTATTGTTTTTTTCTTTCGTAGAATTATATTGCATTTATTAGTGTATCACACACGGCACCGTTTACTACTCGGTTCCCGCGTCCTGTCCAAAAAATCGCCATTTTATATTATATTGCACACGCACACACACCCACACACACTTATGCAAAAAGGGCGGTTTACCGTTTAACATAATATTAATAACAATATTATAACGGACGGACGGACGTGTGTAGGCACAATCGACGAGCCCGCTCGCGTGACAAACGTTTACGCGCGGGAAAGGGTTTGTATTTTAAACGAACGATAACGGCCGTCGGCGAAATCGCAACGATCCGTTTCGTGCCGCAGCCGACGCGTACGTCAAAACGCTCGAGCGCGCGCAAAAACGCACCGGCAACACCAGCATCGGTACATTTCGAATTTCGAATAAAATATGAGTACGTACTCGGTACGGTCTGCGTACCCGAACGCCACCCACCCGCCGGCCTTCGCCGAAGTGTGTTTACGTCCGTCCAAGGCACTGTTGTGGGGCGGCGGCGCCCCCGCGAAACTATGACCATCGTAGTTGCCGCACATTTTGCGGACACGTAATAATAAATTGCCAATTGGTAAATTATGAAATCGCACGGACAGACCGACGTGTCGTCTGCGTGTGTCGATGTTGCGCTTGAAAGTCGTCAAAACATCGATACAACGATCACTGGTTACCCCGATGTTAGGGCTACGTCGTGTGTTCGTAGACCGAATTCGAAAATGCCCCGACGCACCAGTACAATACAATTGTTTTATTCGCGAAAAATCATTTGTCACGATCGTTTATCTAAATAAGAGACGAGATTTATGGCTGAAGAATAAAAAAAGCGAGCTATCTCTGTAAAATGACGACAGAGCGTGTAGAAAACACGAAACACTTTTTAAAAAAACAATAATAATAGTCAACACGACAATGTGTTGCGTTTGCCGAAAGTCGTGCCGGTACGTGCATCGGGTATGATTAAAAAACGAATTTTTCGTCGGAAGCGATGGAAATGGTAATAACTCATACAACGAGTAACAGATCGGCCCACGACGGCTGTAATTTTACGATATCCACGTCGTGTGCGTTCGTCTGCATGACAATATGATACAGAAATTATTTTAAGTGCACAACTCTACGGAGTGTGATAAATTATTGTCGTTTCCGAAATCGGTTCAATGTTTTGAATTCGTATTCGGTTGTATAAAAACACGGTACACCGCGGCGTGTTTTATTTTTTTTTTTTTTGTTCGATATTAACGCCCGAAGCATCCGCGAGGCCGCGCTCGCGATTGCTTTAATCTCAACGCCATTGCCGCGGGCCTCCGGTTTTAATCTCAAACCCCTCTCGATTTTTCTCGGATTTCGTCCGTGGGCCGTTTAAAAGCGAAAAAAAGGCACCGATCCGTCGAGAAAAATGTACGAAAAATTTAGCAACCTTCTGCGGGGTTTTAAACGGCCGGCGACCGGTGAAAACGGACTTTGGAAAATCAGCGACGTCCGGCCCCACCAGCACGCGCCATCTTCACAAACAAAGAACGCCGCTCGCTTGGGCCGTATTCGCTGTGCGTTTGTCCGATCGTCCGTGTGCTCTGTTCGCTTCCCGTGCCGACCCGCGTGCATAACATTCGGTTTTTATTCGTTTTCACGATTATTTCCGTCCGCAAGTCCGTGTGACTAGGTTTTCTGTCCGCAACAAGCACACGCACTCCGCACCGGTGCGTTATTCCCGTCGATTTCTCCGAACGTCGCGAGTCCCCGTCCAGCAGTACGTTTTTTTGAAATTTTTTTTTCAAAAATTTTTTTAATTTCATCAAACCCCCATCACCCAAAATGAGCACGAAAGAAGCCAAGAACGACGTCGCCGTAGACAAGATCGCCGACGATGTTGTGGACGCCAAGGCCGACCTTAAGGGCACCAAAAGAACAGCAGACGTAAGTAGTCGCGACAATTTTATTTTTTTTTTCCATTTGTTTCGTATTGTTTCTGTTATATAATGTACCCAGGTTTGTATTCCAATACCGATGGCGGTCGTTCCGACGACAATAACAACAACAACAACAACAACAACAATATTGTTTGTCGGGGCGACATCGGGGCTCGTTTACCGATATTTGTATTCAACGATATCGCGCGTACGCGGTTGATCCCGCGCGTTCATTACGCGCGCGTTTTCCCCGATTTTCGAAATACCGCGCGGGCCAACCGTCACCGCGCGTTGCCGGTTACCGGCGACCGCCGCCGCCGCCGCCGCGATTACAAAACGCACCACATGCCCGCCATTTTTAACCCCCGTCTTATACCGTCGTATATGCGTGCGTGCGTTTTTTTTTTAATCGCGTCCTTCTTTGACGGTACCGCGCTCGAGTGTTTCTCACTAGCGGCCACTCTAAATTTTTCCGTTCGTTAGTATTTCGAACACGAATTTCTCATTGGAGCCGCGATTGTTGTATTGTAATCATTTATTTATCCATATCTCGATTTTTATCGTCGTCCGCCGAGTGGTTTATCGTCCCGATACCGTTCTGAAAACTTAGGCCGCCGCCGCCTTCGTCGTCATCATCATCATCGCAATTATCACCTTCACCAATCACCTCGGCTTGTCGTAGGTATTCCGACATTCGGCGACGCCGTGCGTTGCGTTGTTTGTTTCCGGCACACCGACGGTTGTTTACCCGGTCTCTTTTTAACCCCCCTCCCGCCCACCAACCTTAAGCACACCCGCCGGCCACCCGCTCGCCCCGTCTGTCGTGTCGGCGTCGGAACAGCGGCGCGGCACCCCCGCCATAGTGGCCGTCGCCGCCGTATTAGTTTTCTCGTACCAGAAATTGACCACAAAACGCCGTGTAATTACACGCGCCACACACACGCGCGTCTTGGGTTATTATTACATTATTAATATAGTACTCATTATTGCAGAGCGTCGTACGATTATTATTGTTCTAATAACTCCGCGGCGGCCTTTTTTTTTTTTTAAACGCGTACCTACCCACCGCACACCGCTCGAACGCGCCGCCGCAGCCGCTTTTCCGTAACGGATTGCCGACGTTGGTGATGTGGTGCGTTCTGGCGGGGGGACCGGCCGACCGTCGTCTGGGACGCGTGTTTTCCGCGCGTTACGGATACGACGAGAACACGGTGACGGACGCGTTACTGATCCATCTCGGCCATCGCCCCGGTGATGGTGGGGTCGGCAGGGGGAATTATTGTTTTAATTTTATAGAAATATATATTTATATCCACCTCATCTCATATTATTATTGCTATTGCTCGAGCGCGATGTCTAGACTCGTAGTCCAACGAAGTGTGGCCTCCGCTTCTTTTACACGTTATATTATTTTGAAAACGCTCGCTCTTCCCGACGACGCCATTTTCCAAAATGGAATGACGTAGTGTGTGCCGCCAAACGCCCGCATTCTAAAAATTCTCCATAAACGTTATGCGATTATAGCACGATATTAAATTCGTCTGTGACTTGTTATGTCACCCGTTGGCGAGTAAGGTAACTAATCGCTGTGTGGTAAATTATAGGAAAAATCAGAAGAAGTGAAAAAATTGAAAAAAGAAGAAAACGGCGAGGAAGACCTAGACGAAGAAGATGAACCTGAAGGCGAAGAAGATGATGAAGAAGAATTCGCCGAAGGTGAAGACGATCTAGATGAAGCTGACGGTAAGTTACTACACTAAACATACTTAATGATCTAGTTATTTCATGACTCACTTTTTTACAGGTTGTTCAGAAGATGATGAAGACGATGTAGATGGTGTAGAAGAAGAAGATGATGTGTAAACTGACATAATGTACAATTGAACAAGTCTCTTAATTTTATATAATTTATACATAGTGCCGCATGTACTCGGTAACTCCGTTCGATAGAATTTGATTCCAAAATGTAATTTTTTTTTATACATAATATGTAAAACAAAGCTTTTTTGCTACTGAGTGACTAAGACAAAATTGGATTTTTTTTTAAATTTTAAACACGATATTCCTACTAATTTGTCTTGTGTACATGTTCTAAGTCTCTAGTCACTCACTATCATTCAAGTTTTGAGCATGTACTTGTGAAAAAAAAGTTTCTAAACTTTAGGTAACACTTGACTGGAATACTTAAAACTAACTCGACCACCGACTATTTATATAATGGTTTTTTTTTTATAACAGATAAAAATGCAATAATTTCTTTTTTTTTTTTAATAAATTTAATACTACTTAAGTATAAGTAAATAATATAAATAATATTTACAAAATAAAAATTTGAAATACTGAATTGTAATTTAGTTCATAGGTTTGTCTTCTAAAAAAATATATATATATATACATTATATATTATCGTTTAAAATTTAAGCTACTTTTGTATAAACATTTTGATTAAATGATAAGATAATCAAATAAGTACCTCGTGTTGGTTTTTTTTATTTTATATTCTCTGTGTGTTGCAAAGTTTAGGAAATTTTTTTTTTGTTTCTCATTCCAACTAAAGAATTTTTTAAGAACTTTTTAGCCACTGAAAATATGTTTTAAGTTTATGTTTAACATTAAATTAAAAAAGAAATTGTAATGTCAATTTATATTTTATCCCATTTAAGTAAAATAAGTATATAATATAATATAATATTAATTATAATTTAATATTTATATATATACACACGTCATCCATGTTTTGTTGTTTAGACAGTATTGTAGTTGACAATTTATTGTTGTAAATAATTCTAGTACAAAATAATATTTGGATTGTTAATATTCTTAATACATATTGTCAGTTGCTACAGCTCAGCATTTAGTTTTTATTTACTATAAAATTACTGTTTATAAGTAGGTAATACAATATTAACTGTTTTATATACTAAATGGTTAATTGTGACCTATGGTTTAAGCAGCATTACATATTGTATCCTGTTTCCATATTTTTAACCAGTTACTCAATTTCCGTTGTGAGTAACAAAACAAATTAAAATTTAATATTTTTTAACAATAATTATTGTCTTGTGAATAATTTTTAAAAAGAGTGTATGTGTTATTGTCATTTGACTAATAAATTCCCTATTCAAATAAATGGTAAAATAATCTACCGAGTACTTGGATGTGTAATAATTGACTTGGTATTAAATTAATTAATTATAATTGTAAGATTTATTATGTTAATTCTTAAACAATTTTAAAATAAGAATGCTAGGTGTAAGAGTTCAATATTGAACTGTTATTATGACTGATATTCAAATAAAAGTACTAAATAGTAACTATTGACATTTAATTGTATCCCTTAAATTTATTATTATAAGATATTTTATTAACATATAAATTTGATAAATTACCAAAATAAATATACATTTCTAAGTTATATCAAAATATTAACAGTAAAGAGAAAGGAGTTAAGCTAGTAAGTAATAAATGTATTACTAAAAATAATTGATATAAATTGAATAATTCCAATTTATGGGTTTAAAGTAATTTAATAGTAATGGTACAAAGTCAATTAATATTTCATAATTGAATGTGTATGTACATGCATATTTATAGTGATCGTTTTCAAGTGTTATTATTTTTTCAGACATTTATTCTCTAATTTAAGTTTCAACATGTAATCAACCAATCCCTCCATTTGCTGTTAAAAAAAATTAATTTTCAATTATGATTGCTCATTATATTCAGTAGTCTGAATAATTGTTAAAATATCACCTGTGCTCTAATTATTGGATTCGATTAGATGTGGATCACAGCATTTTTTGAAGATAACATTTAGTATCTCATAGATCTCTAAATTGTAGTGAAGAAGTTTATTTAGGCCTGTATATGAGTATATTTTTGATATTTTATTTTCAACGTCAAATATATAGAGTTCTAAAAATTACGATATTTTACCATTTGCATTTTAATTTTTTGGGCTTATTAATTAAAATATCAAAAAATTGGTTCCTATACAAGCACAGATTAACTTCTATTCTACAATATGGATAATAGGTACTTTTACTCTGAAATCGCTCAATAAGCCATATTATTGGAAATACGAAAATTCATTTTTATAGCATTTTTTCATACTATTGATACCCCTTAATTTGAACAACTGTAATAAACTAATGACAAGTAAAATATTTTTTAATTTAAAAATGTATAATCCTGGCTATACACATTGTACATTAGATATTTTTTGAAGGGAAACAACTTCTAGATATTTATTAAGACGACAATTTTAGTCTCATCAAACTATGTACATTCAAAAATATGAGTAGAGCAATAGAACTCTCATAGAGCATCGCCACAAAAAAACCTTCCACATCTTAAATAATATATGTACATTCAAAAATATGCGACAGCATTTCTGAAATGAAAATCAAATTAGCATTTCATCAAATACCCGACACTGTATCAGAATGGATAAATTATCCTGTATTATTTTAATTTATATAACGGTACACTAAAAGTTAAGACTTAGACTAACTAATTTAGTATAATACACTTAAAGGTTACATTACAGCGACGTTGCTGTTGTTTTAAGTTATGCTTTTAACGTATAGTTGTATGGTTTTATTTTTCTCGTTCAATGTATACCCTAATGTTATAACCTGGCATTTTAAATTTTCGATATAGTCTTCTACTGACTGAATGTGATGTTTCAAATTGTTATACTCATTTTGTAACTATGCGATGTCGATTTATTTTTTGTGAAGAAAACTCGTAAATTCATCCATCATTTGTTGCCTGTAGGTTTCGTATCTAGCATTTTTTTTTTCTTATACTTTGCAATCGAGAGTTCAAATTAATTTGTCTTTTCTATTAGATTCAATTGAATTTTTATTAGGTTGTCGCTATCAACACATTTCATTTTCTTCTCAGTCAATAGTTATCGGTGGTTGTCGAGCAACGTTATAAGTGTGCCTGATATTCTTATTAAGCGTATGATACATAAGTTGCATTTTCGAATAATCTTCTTTAAGTTCCTTATTTTAATTTTTGCTAATTTACATTCTTTGGACCCATTTTTTGTCTTCAAATTCAGAATTTAGTTTCTCTTTCTCGTTTTTCAAATGGTTATGCTATTTTTTATGATCGTTAATTTCTTTTATTAGTTGTTGATTGTTGTCTTCAATATTTCTAATTAAATGTTGATTACATATAATATGTATTGTGTTATAAAAAAAAAATAAGATACAAAACACTTTAAAACAAGAACAGTAATAATAAAAAATAACAATGAATACATCACATGTATAATACTTCTACAGAATCACATCTTAGTTTATTGTTCACTTTGATAAACTTTATTTTACAGCTACGGTGCTGGTGTAAATACAGTTCTTTCTTGCAAAAAACAACTTGATCATCAACAACACTGCTAATCCATGTGGTTGACGGGAAATACATTGCAGATAGTTTATGTGTTTCAAGTGCAGTCTCTTGTGTTGAAACCGTTAAATATGAAGTAGAATTATGTACTTTACTACAATATGAAATGGCATCACACAAACAAGCACATAGCATGTGTGCTAGTCTTGAGGCTTGATCACTATCTTCATTCCTATAGTAATTATTTAGGTTTGATACTAAAATTACATGTGGCACATTTGGACTGGTTTCGTGTATTGAAGAAGTGTACTTGACGAGATCTTTCCATTCTGACAATGTTCTAGATATGAAAAATTAATAAATGTGATTTAATGTTAAAATTAAATAAAAAAATTGTTAGAATTATTGATCAATTGAATTACAGGAATGTAATGCGATTCAGTGCATGTACACTAGGCGGCTTGGCACCATCTAATAGAATTGGTAGAGATTTCATCTGAGATATTTGAATGTAAACCACTCGATATCCAAATTCAGACCAATATACAGCGCTCTATATATTGTAAGCAAACAAAACTACAATATTAATATTCACAACTTTTCTAATTACAACAATTTTTATGTTAATGTTCTAGATTTTCAGTGAAATGTGTCTTAAACTCTTAGTGTTTTACATTTTTATTATTTTCTAGTTTCTACTGTAAATATACATTTTGGGTAGGGCTATAGGAGTACTAAAAAGTTTCATAAGATACTAGCCATGGCCCATGGGCACAACTTAGGTGGAATGGCAGTTCTCATTCATTTTAGTTTTCCCAATAGCTCTCAGCTTTTCTGTTTACAGCCAATATTGATAAACATTAGTGGAATTTGATGATTTAAAAATATTTTGTTGTGACTCATACATGTTATATTATAACAAAACTCATACCTACGTACTTGTTTATCGCCTACTTACATAACATATAAGTTATATCATTGTGTGTCCCATCTTAATCAATATAATTATTGTAATAATAATATATTACCCACCTTACAATTAAATATAAATGGTTTATAAAAATATATTTTATGACACTGGCATGATAAAAATATTAATCTTACTAATAATTGAATACCCAATTAGTCTTTTTAGTTAAATAAAACATCTGATATGGATAAGTATTTGGTTAAATGACTCTTAAATTTATAGATTTTGAAACAACAGATGTATTGTTATAAAAATGGATGTAAAACTTATACTAAGTCTACAAATCTTATCTAGATTTATTTTTATCTTTTTGGCTGTATACTACTCGCATACTTAGTGTCTATCCAAGAGCAAACAGGTAAATTCAACAGTCAACTAGCATCCTATTAGCTATATCATGTAATACAAATTAATATTTATTAACATCGATTGTGCATACCAAAATTTGATAATTATAGAGCAAACTAACTATACAAGTAGCTTAAAAAAAAAGAAAGCTTCTGACACAAAGTAAATTAGACTTTTTCTGAACTATTTTTAATCAGTTGTAATTAGTACTTTTTTTAGTTATAATTATAACGTACCCAAACGTTAATTAAGTATCATTATATTAATTAATTAATTTTATTTGAAATAAAACGTTATTTCACTAAAAAAATTACCTACTTCAAATAATAAAGTTTCAGAATAAGCTGCTGAGGTGCCACAAATCAATGTACATTTTACTTTAGAACTGTCCATAGAAAATAGCTATTTAAAATCTATAGTAATTGACTAAAGACTTAAATAACACATTTTAAATGTTTGCATATTATAATATAATGATTAACAAATTACAAATAGGGCATTAGTCGTGAACTCGTGGAACCATCATGATAAAATTAATAATTATTGTATTGTTGTGATTTGTAATATTTACGTTAGCTGATTTAAGTGATTTAACATTTTTTTCAAAGTTTTTTTTATCACTTGTTGACTGATAACGATAAGACGATAAATACATAAATACCTAGTATAAACTACATTTAAGTATTCTTAAAATACAGACTAATATAGTTGGCCAGACGGCCAGTTAAATTCAAAATGTCTAAATTGAAATTAAACATTATGAAACATTCAACGGTATTGAGCTCATTTCAAAAGTACACCTCATCTTCTTCCTTTCAACGATATTATCTGTCGTTGTCAGTGTCAGACCACTACAATATTATCTGTGAGCTAATATTTTAAAACAGGGTAAGTACCTGGTAAGATCATATTCTACTATTATAATAATATGATTGAAAGCTTGAAAATGTACCTAATACTGTGCTATTAGGTAAGCATAACATGAATATCACGGTTTTTGACCGGTGTAATTGCTACAAAGATGATAGATATCATATTATAATATTATAGTGGCGTATTTACGAATTTTAGAATAGGGACAACAAGTATTTTGCCGACACTCCACTACAACACCTTAAAAAAAACTCTATTTTATTATTAATATTTATTAAAACCTCTCTTAGAAATCTAAGAGATAATATTATAGAAAATATTTCTGGGTTTTTTTTAATATGACTGGTGGGAGGGAGAAGGGTATACATTTGGTTGAAAAATATTTGTTATTGACTTCAGTTCTGTAGAGTGTAACGTATAAAACAAAACAAAAATATGCCTTTGGTACCCACCTATAAATCCTTTAACATTGTGCCGCTTTAGGGCTCATACCTAAATTACTCTGTTCGTACATCTACCATAGATTTATAGGTAGGTTCATAATATCTACTAATATATTAAATAGATTTCAGCTATTCTGTGAAATCACAAAAAAAGTCTCGACGAAAAAGTTGCTGCACCATGAAAGTAAATTAATTAAAAAAGTCTTAAATTATAAATACAATAAAATACCATATAATATTTTAATCACAACTTTTTCTTGTGTTATGACTTACAGCTAAGCTTAAGTTTTTTATTTTTGTCACAAAAATAAGCTTTCATTCCTTTGATGCACATGATCATTATGCAAAAATATAAGCATCGACGTAACTAGGAGGGCTTAGCCCCCCTATAATGTATATTATGCTTATTTTATTATTTACATTTTGTTTTTAATAATGAGTTTATACTTTTATTATTTATTTTCAATTTTGATTTTAGAGGACAGTTACACTTACTGTGATGGGGGTGTGGGGCCCCAAAGTTATTTTGAACATGAGTTTTCTAAGACTCTAGCCCCTTTAGCCCCTTAAATTCTAGTTATGCCTATGAATATATGTTGGGTGAGTTAACAAATAAAATAAGAACATTCTTTGTGGAAATTGAACATAAATCTCATAGATATATCTATGCAACCTGAAGGTATTTTTCTTAGAATGAATTAATTCCATTTTTAAATGCAAACTTGCTTTTGAACTGCAAAAAAATATAAAATTTGAAAACAAATATGATGTAAGCCAACAGACTGGCAATAATAGTCTCGTTATACCTATATCATTACTATAATATGAGTTATGATAAATATTATGGTAGATAGCAAATATATAATATGTACAATTATTGTATACGATACACACTAAAATACCAAGTACTAATACAAGAAAAAGTATCTTGGTTAATTTTTCTCTAGATTTTTTTTCCTAGTACCGATGGGCTTATTTTTTCCAATTACCATTCTGTGATATTATGCTCTAAAGATAACCTTGATATAATTAATATAGGTATTCATAATGAATAATGATAGACCATTGATCGTAACTCTCAAAGTAGAGTAACACTTAACTGTAAAAATTGTTTTTACAGTTGAGTTGTAACTGGTGGGTTAATCTTTTTGGCTTAGACTTGCAGGGGGTCTTCTACAGTCTTCAACTTTTATAGGAACCAAGAGGGCTTCGAGATTTTATAATTTGTTACTATGGACTTGGAGGATATTGAGTTGGTAGGTATTGTATTATTCATTAGTAGAGACTGCCGGTTGTTTTTGAATTTTGTCCCTTTTTCTTTCAATGATTCTTGCAGCATCTTTATAGCAGAAGTGGAATGTTTGATAACATAGGCAGCCAAGATATGGGGGGAGGGGGGGGGGGGGGAATTTTATTATGAATAGTAAGTTCCTACACGAGAGTATCAGGTAAAAAATGACATACATAATTGCTTACAAACTATATGAGTAAATTATTACACAAAAATATGTTGTGAAAGAGGTGTGTGCATTCCTAATGATGAATAAAAAAATGTTAAATATAAGTTCCTACACCAATCATACATGAAATTAGAATCACCAACTTCCACATATTTTTAAAATTATTGAAATAATGAATTATAGTTATTATTTATTATACCTAACTATTTCAAGTAATTACATACATATAGGTACACAATATAAAAACCACAAATAGTAATATAAAAAAAATCAGTATAAAACACTCTGAAATAAAAAATGTTATGAATGACAGCATTTAAGATTTATAACAAACTAAATTAATTAATAGTTAATAGGTACCTACAATTATGTTAATTATTTAAGTTTCTGAAATAAATCATATAAAATATACATTTTTTTACAATTTTTTATTTATGATATGTATTGCTATTTTAAAATTTTTTTTAAAGTCTAAAATACATTTTTCACAATTATTACCATAATATGTCTTTGAGCTGTATACAAGTTGTATGTTTCTGTCCTATTTTTCTTAAGGTTTAGGATTTCATATTTCACTGCTTCCTTTGTATTTTCAGTTGTAGTTTGATTTTGATTGGCTAGTTCTTCATCAAAAACAGCCATTTTGTAAAAATTTACCATCCATATAATAACACATGTTGTTCACAATTTGTTTGGAATCCAATTTTACGTAATCATTTCTTCTTTCCAACATTTCTTCTAGTGCCTTTGTTAATGTTTTAAAACTAGGTATCTTCGGCCCAACAGTTGTTTATTACAGGTATCATACCTGTAAACATTATGATATTTATCTGTGACTTGTTTTGTAAAGCATTTGTAAAATAACTAATCACTGTGTAGTAAATTATAGGAAAAATCAGAAGAAGTGAAAAAAATGAAAAAAGAAGAAAAAGGGCGAGGAAGACCTAGATGAAGAATGTAATGAAGAAGAATTTGCTGAAGGTGAAGACGATCTAGATGAAGCTGATGGTATTTTACTACACTAAACATACTTAATAAACTAGTTATTTCATGACTCACTTTTTTACAGGGTTTTCAGAAGATGATGAAGACGATGTAGGTAGTGTAGAACAAGATGATGTGTAAACTGACATAATGTACAATTGAACAAGTCTCTTAATTTTATATAATTTATACATAGTGCAGCATGTACTCAGTAACTCTGTTCAATATAATTAATTCTATTGAACTAATTTGTCTTGTGTAAATGTTCTAAGTCTCTAGTCACTCACTGTCATTTAAGTTTTAAGCATGTATTTGTGAAAAAAGTTTCTAAACTTTAGGTAACTCTTGACTGGAATACTTAAAACTAACTCGACCACCAAATATTTACATAATCCCTCGACTGGGCATGGGAGAACCCGGAGAAGCCACACGTGTCAAGAAGCCTATCATACCAAACCCTACCACTTTCACAAACCTTAAGTAGGTAGTACTTAACATTTTAATTTAATTTATTTAACTAATATTACGAATTAATAAATAATATAAGTAATTTTTTTTCTTAGGAATGGGTAAATAAATCAGATCCATTGTATGGGCTATCAGACAATGGTTATCCATTTAATGATGTCAATGATGACATGTTTACGAATGAAAAACATTATATTAAAGTAATTTTTTGAGCAGTTCATTTATCATATACCTACCTCAATGTATACATTTTTTTATAGAGTGAATTAAATTTAATAAATCTAGTAATAAAGTAATGTATTTTGTATTTGTGTTAACAGGGTAATGTAACTAGTGTGCTGAAAATAATAATAGAATAGAATCTCGTATTACATTAAACAACATCAACTACACACTCAAATTCAGCGATGACACCTAAAATAATAATCAAATTATTGTGGAAAATAATAACTTGAGACAATGTTTTTGACATCATAGACAACACGAAACAGGTAAATATATTGTTAGTAAAACATTTATATTAAAATGAATGTAACATTTTTTTTCTTTTACCTAAAAATAGGTGAATCATGATGACATTTATGGCAAATCAAGTGTAATTTTGGGAATACCTGTGTCATCTTTAGACAATCTCATACCTATGGAACAGGTATACATATAACATATTGTATATTATATATGCAATTTTGATTAAATATTTTAATTTAATACTTGTTATTTAATATAAATAGGATGATGAAATTGATGGCAATCTAAGTGTTATTTACTGGCACAGCTGAATCATTAGTTAATAGTCTTGAAGTACATCTAAATCCAAATAATCATAATAAGAGAAAGTCTAGAGTAAGCCTGAAAGGTGATACTAGACAATTTAGAATTTATCGAAATCAAAAAAGAAATACTGGTTTGGAATATACGACTAATACAGGGAAAACAGTCAAACCTACATCATCTAAAATACTTCTAGATTGTAAAGCCAAGTGTATAAGTAAAATAGGAGATGATTTACATGATTAATTGTGTAACTTGTATTGGTTAATGGGTAGTTTTAATAGACAAACCGCTTAGATGTCTAAACGTATTACATGTTGTCCTAAGATAAATTGTAGAAAAAGAAGAGATACAATAGAAAAACAAAAACCAATTGAAAATACATCAATATTATGTACCAAAAGATGATGAGTTAATATGTGTACGTGAAAATATTAAGTTTTTGAGAATTATTTGTACTTAAATGCTGAATTCACCTGCAAAACGATGCTCTCCAGGTAAAAGAGGTTGTGCACCGCATGGAAACAAAGGCTCTCAGTATGATATTAATTTATTGATTTATCATTTTAATAGACTCCCTAGTGTCATTATTGTAGGAAGGAGACCTCAAAAAGTACTTAGTAAGTCACTTTACATTGTAATGAGCTTATGATAAATACAAAATAAGTGTAGAAAAGCCAGTTAGTCGAACACTGTATAAAAAATATTTGAACGATGCAGGGTTGATAGTTAAGAATCTGAAATAGGATACCTGTGCACAGTGCAACGAGTATAAAATTCAGCTTACTGATAATATTTTAACAATAGAACAAAAATCTAAGATAATTGAAGATAAGATAAAACATCAAAATGAAGCTGAACAAGTCTATGAATGAAAAAGAAATGACATTGTCACTATGTCCACAGACCATTGTGTTTTGTCATTTGATTTACAGCAGTGTCCGGCTACCGGCCCCTCATTAAAAAGCTCTGTTGCATTTTATGGACGCCAATTGTGGACCCATAACTTAACTATGCACTGCAATTGTGCTGCCCTGGGAAAAATAAAAACAGTATCCTCATGGCCATGTGTCTGTTTTTTCTGGATCAACAGGAAAACTATTGCAACAATTAATCATACATTTACGGTACCAGGCCACTCAAGAATGGAGCATGACTCGGATCACTCCCAAATTGAAAAAGCTTATAAACCTTTTCCTTCATTTATTAATCATCCATATGATTGGATGAAATAAATTAGATTTGCAGGAAAAAATAAATTGTTGGTAGTAGAAGTGGGACAAGAAATGTTTTTTGACTTCAACAAATTATTGAAAAAATCTTATGAAATGAAAAAAACCAAAGAAAATTAAAAAAAAATTTGTTTTTCCAAATGCTAAGTGGATTCGGTACATTAACAACAAAATAGGTGATTATAAAACTTCTCTTGATTTAAATGCACATTCCATAAATTGAACTTAAACAGAAAGTATTCACCTTCAATGGACATTACAAATACAATGATAAGTTATGCATAACTGATGGATAAAAAGAACCGTATGACATTGATAGAATTTATACCAAAAACATTCCACCATTTTTATAAAAGCTTAAAATCGACCAAAAATCATATTGATCCTATAGTATCAGACGAAGAAAATTAATGATAAAACTATACAATTTGTTTTTATTTTTATCTTATTATAAAATTTTGTTTTATATAATCAAAGTGATTATTCTTCATGTTATAAGTTACTATTTATTTTGTTACAACTAGTATTTATTTTTTAAAATTGTATATTGTTTAAAATGTTATTGATATTTAGATTATATCCAAAAGATCTAATGATTTTATTAAAACCCAATATCAATTAAAAATATAATTCATTATTCTTAATTATTCTTTTAAACTTTATAAGATAAATAAAATTATGATCAACAGTAGTATCTATACAATACTTTTTACCTGTTGGTATTCAATTCTATTTTTAATATAATATGTATATTGTACATATTATTTAAATATTTTGTATTGTTTCAGTTACTTTTCAGAGAACTTAAACTATTTTAATATTATGCTATAGTCTATAATTAGTTATTTGTTTTATGCAAACTATAATATATTACAAAATAATTTATGTGTAATAAACAAGTAGATTATAAAAAAATAAATTATTAATTCTAAATTGATTTTTGTTGACTAGATACCAATAGCACTAATGTTATTGCATAATAATGAATTGATAGTTGATACCCTTATGTGCAGAAGGTATCAAGTCGTAAAATATAATTAACGTTTGTGCTATTGGTATCCAGTCGACAGAAATATCTAAAAAATGGTTTTAAAGTATTTTTTTACATAATCTTACAGTTTTAACAAAGTTACAGATAAAATTAAAAGTTTAAAATTTTTTTTCTTAGATATAGAAGATGAAACATTTTTTTAGTCTATTGAGAAATTGGTATTTTTGACTTCATCCCCTTTACACAACAACCGTCCAATTTTGCTTTGACTGTTTTCAAGTGACATTAATTTTTCATTACGTATTTTGCAAAGTTTTTTCAGACATTTATGTTTCTATATGTAAATCAACCAATCCCTACGTATGCTGTTTAAAAAAAAAGTGACGCCTCTAGTCAGAAGTTGGTGGGCGATCCCATCCATCCTAAACGGCGTCGCACTATGTGGAGCCGGACGAGGAGAACCTTTTTGTTGCTGTATGTAGTAATGTAAGCTTAATTTATTTAGGTTTAACTTCAAGTGATCTCTCTCCTCGGCTATGGGGAACTAGAATACGTATTAGGTATATCAACAATTAAAAAAAAGTCAAACATTTTTTATTGAGTATTCTAGAGCAAACTTAACAAGCACAACATCCACGTCATACTAGAATATTAATTTGAGATTGTGATATTTCTACTCAATAAAACTATTGAATATCAACTTTACTGTAAGTCTTGAGTTAATTGATTTACATATTTTACACGATGAAAGAGTAACAAATGTAATTAATTAAATGTGGTGCATGTGCCACTCTAAACCCTACATATAGGATATGATGTGGTATGTACATTGTACAATATTATATAACCTGTACGGGCGTGATATTAATTAAATCGGAATTAATAACTTACAACAGTTAAAACCCTCAAGTTTTACTGTTTGTACTTGAGAGACTAGGCCACTATATATTTTATAGTGAACACTGTTGTTTAAAACAGTGGTTTTTCGAGTGTATTGAGCGTCTTCGTAGTTTTCAAATTTACAATAAATAATAATAAGGTTTGTAAATCGATTTATTCAACTCTATTAAATATTTATAGTTTATACTGATGACATTTAAACCACTCAGAGTTGTCCATTAAATAACATAGTAAGAAAAAAAAACATACTGACTCTGATTAAATAAGTCTCACAAGTTTCAGTATAATGTTTTACTGCTGATTTAAACACTTAAACGACTTCATGCCAAATTGTAAATTAGTATGAACGTACAAAATATGATGTATAAATAATAATATGGCTAGAAAAGCACGTAATAATGTAATATAAAATGCAACATATCAGTATGATTGTGTTAGTTAAATAACAATTAAAAATAATAAAAAATATTATGATTTAACAAAATAAACATCGATTATGTTAATAATAATTAAGCGTCTGAAAGTGTTTTTGCTTGAATTTTGATCGGAAAACTATACCATAGTGACGTAGATACGGATAATATTCCAATTGAATAGGTCGATTCAGGATTTAGATTTTTGACCTGTAAAATATTGGATTGATTTAATTGATTTATGGATGATAGTATGGACACGAGTCGTTCCAATTAAGTGTTAAAAAATCACCATAATAATATATACCTATATATATATATTCTGAATACGGCAATTAATTTATCGGTTTTTAATAACCTACTAGTTTTCAGATGGAACTAATTTGCCTAGTTGATAGGAATCCACTAAAAAATTTAAATAGTTCATCAAGTTAATTTTCCGATTATTTATTTATTATTATTTGATAGATTCACTTCTCCGATGTAGGTATAATGGTCTTTTTTAAATTTGGTATTATTTTATGGGCTAAGTAAAAGAACATACAAAAGTGTAATCAATAAGGGAATGCTGGATAAGCCTATAGGTATTGAGTGAAGCAATGCCAATAAGGGATACAATAAGCTGTTAAAAGTCCATTTTTTAAGAAACTATAAAAATAACTTGGTAAGATTTTGTAATTTTGATGGGTGTAATACACGAATGGCAACTAGGCACAGCTTACAGGTGAGATTAAATGAATTTTAATTTATTAGTAGAATTCTTAATATCTAATATAATTATTAAGATGCCAAGTTTCAAGTTTAAATAAATTACCGTATAATTATAAGAAGGCAATTCTTCATAAATTGGCAATTCTATTGTTCCAATGCCAGAATACAATTTCATATCTTTATATGATATTTCTTCTACGTTAATAATATACATTTTTAATACACCATTAAATATCCATGGAATATCCCACTGAAGAGTCATAAAAGTATTTCCAATGTCAATAATTTTTAAATTCTTTGGAGAGTCTGGCACTAAACAGAACATTTAATAAGTCCACTATTATAAAATATTAAAATGCAAAATGGTTAGATTTGCTTGAACCATTTATCTGACTTACATTCATCGTCTAAGTTAAATGAAATTGACGACTCGTGACCACCTTCAGGATAATCGAACGACTTTGGTTTTATCTAATACAAAATACAATTTCATGATTATTTTAATAACCAATTGATTTAATTAGGTAGATAATTATTAAATATTGTATATCGTGAAACAATACGTACTTTAAACGTGAAGTTGTTTATAGGGCTCAAATTATGATAAGTATGACAATAGTATTCTGGCCAAGCGGAACATTTCGTTGGGGAAATCACTGAAATATTGTTTGCGTTTCCAAAAGCGTCTTCGTTAATTGAAACTATAAATCCATCTAAATTTGCATCTTCTGAATAATACCAACGAAGGCCTACCAATTGATATTTAAGACTTTTTTTATAAGCTACTAAGTCAGAAACTGGTTCTAAATCTGCGTATGCATAAAAACAAATATTTATTGGTATTTATGCAAATAAATAATAATAAATAGTTCATTAAAATAATGCACTCACATCTTGATTTAGTTGTAAAATTGGTGAACAGATAATGTTCAAGATTATAACCGATGTGTGTTTTTATAAACACTTTTACTTCATAATAATTATTTGATTTCAGCTTTTTGATGTTAATGGAGTTTGTTTTCGTTTCTAATATTTCTAATGTGTCACTTCCCTTATCCTTTAAGGAAAATTGATGTATTTTTTAATTGTCCAAAGAAATGATAAAATGTTTAGCTCCAAAATTTACCTTTAATTCAATGTAAAACGTTGATAAGAATCCATTTAACTTTGAACAATTAATGGGATCGATTTTCCACTGAAGAAATACCGAGTCATTCGTCACATACATTGGGTGTTCAAGGTCAAAAATAGGTTCAGTTTTTGGACCTAATCGGAAACATGCAGAAATCAGTCATCAAAATATGAATATAAAATAGGTTTCATACAACTTTACTTGATGCTGGTGTTAATGCGTAAATCTGGGTTTCTCGTTGAGTATTTTCCTCATCATTAGCAACTGTAACTTGTATACAGTACTGTGAATTAGGTATCGTGTCAAATATTTCGTAGTTCGTTCGATTGAAAATTTTTATTGAGGTCCAATTGTTTTCTAATTTTTCCAAAGAACAACTGAGGATTCGTTGTAGCTGAAATAAATTTGAAATAAATGTTCTAGTAAAATCTACAGATTAATATATGTATATAAAGGTACATATAGTAAGAAAAACAATTTCAATTACTTTGTATCTGACAACATATGTAAAAGGTTCATTTACAACTATTGTATCTTGTTGGTTAGCATTTTCTAATTTCCAGGAGATTTTAATTGTATTATCAATCGAAGTTGCAACTAAATCTTTTATAATGACGTCGTTTCCTATATTTAAAATATAATATTGTATCGATATTTGATAGCTTCAGGCACGAATACAGAAAAAATTCTGGTGGTTGTTCATAAGTGAACAATGTATTTCAATTAGTCTTATACTGTCATGTTGAAAAAATTGATATTTTTTGCAAAATTTTTGTGGGGGACAGAGTGGAAGGGCGTGAACACCAAAACTCTCCTGCATATGTGCCCATATAGGTTAATAAAAAACAATAAGTTACTTGTTATGAGAGGAGTAAATGAATAAGTAGGTGACGAAATTAATAGTCCTCTATTAGTCTTAGGAGTCAGGAATATACTATAATTGTATCCAGGATAAAGATCTTCTATTGAATGGCCACTATTGGAACTTGATTTTATTTCTTCAATACCAGTCACTTGATTTTTTGATTGGTTAAAAGTTAATGTCAACATATATTCAATTATATTGCATTCTAATCGGTTAAGATGTATCTGTAAACGCATTATGTTACTTGATCATTATAATAAAACTGTTAATTAATAAACAATGATGTTTTGATTTTTAAATTACATGCCTACTTATACATATTAAAAATTAATATTTCAATAAATTAATATTAATAACAAGTGTATTTACTTTATCCCATCGTATGTTGACGCTATTTATCCCACTGATTAACTGAATGTTATAGTCAGTAATATTGGGTTCTAAAAAAAGTTGAACAATATTAACAAATAAAAAAAATAGTAACTTTAAATAACATAATAAAAATATATAGGTATTTACTATTTAGATATTATTGATGGTTTTATGATTTATAATAATCTAACCAGATTTTTTTGTAGTATTATTTTAAAATAAAAATATCTAATTTAAAATCTATAGATTTCGTGATCGTTAATGTCATAATTATTATGCATGTAATCTTTACTCAATAAATGTAGTATATAAAACTAGATAAATTATTTTTTAAGTCCATTATTATAGTACATGAGATTATGATAAGTTATAAATTAAAATAGTTATGTATTTAATATTGAAATTAAAATGGACATAATCGTTACAAAGAACAAATATGAATTTGATCCATTTGTAACTTTTTCGAAACATCCTAGGTATATTTAAAAACTATTATAAATTTAAAAATATTATTTTGTTTCAAGTGTGTAATTATAAATATTAAAAAATTGCTACAGATTCATTTTTTTTAAATTTGATTTATGTCAATAATATAAATATCGTAAGGAATATTAGGTTTTCTTAATTTTTTTAAAGATATTTTTGGTTCAATAATTGGTCCGAAATACTTACGGATACACGATGTCTTATATTGATTAAAAACTATATCTTCACGATTGAAATTACCATCACTTGTTATAACCATAACACCAATTGTATATGTGGTATCTGCTTCTAAATCATGTAGAATGTCTGTGGTACTAGTTTCATTTATAAGTTTGATTTCAGATTTTGTAAATTCCTTTTCAATTATTGACTAAAATCATAAATTATAGTTTATAATATTTCACATATTTGAGTTAACTTTATGGGTATGTAGGTACTAGACAAACGTATTGCTCATTGCTCAAACAGTCAAACTATTACATTTATTATCCTGAATTATTGTTATCCCATATAATTCATTATGATATCATTATAAAATGTCTGTTGTGAATCGCGTAGCATTTGATTGTATCAATAGGAGAGTAAGTATTAGGTATATGATTCGAATTTACTCGAATTTTATCTGATCTTTAATTATTAATAAGTACTTCATAGGTTTTCGTATAGTTATTTTTATGATAAATTGTTTTAAATGTGTGGCAGGATTCATTGAATTAAACGTCATATAACTATAGAATATCTTAACACTTAAGTAAAATATCTGTATTATTAGAACATTATAAGAAAAATCAAATATAGATTGAAATACCTATAGTATTTATTTTTGTTATAACGCTGTATACTATCATAAATATTTAGATACTCATATCTGGTACTCTAAAGTAGTATTTATTGAATGTAAATCAATTTAGACTAAATAGTTTCCAAAAAAAAAAAAAATGTAACCTACTTTATAAAATATTTGATAATATTTTAACTTAATATTTTTATCTCCTCCTTTTACATTATCCGGTTTGAAATTAATTTCCATCTCTATCGCTTCGTATTTGTCCGAAAGTAGTGTAGGTGGACTAATGAGGTATGGATATTCTAAAATGTGAAACAAATTAGAATATTAAATTATTATTACTATAGATAAATACACTACAGTATTATACATCCACAAAATCCACTAAATTTTAAGATTTCGGTGTTTCATTAGTCTTTCTCTTTCATTTTACTTGGTCTTGCTTCTATTGAGAAATTATTACTGTTATAAAATATATTAAAACATACAATATTTAGATTTAAGAAAATAATATTAGATGATGTAATTTGAAAAAAATAATTGTATAATATGTCGTATTATGTAGAATGTAGATATCTTAGATTAAACGGTCGAATTAGTGAAATACAGAAACAGTATTAAGTATTTTTAGTTAAAAGTTCAATTTTCGAGTATAGTAATTGAACATCCATTAAAAAAAAATATATAAGGTGTTATGCGTTTATGACCTCGGAATTAAGAACTAATATTCTGTTCTGATATGTTTGTGAAAACATAATAACAAATTTTAACCGTGATATTTATAATTTTTATTTTTATCTCGTGCGTTGCATCTTACTTTGTAGACAATACGGTGGCAAATATCCTTCTGAGCATCCTTGATAACAGACGCCAGTATATTGGTCACATTTATTGTTACGACATTTCGATGAACATGTTTGTTTACAATCAGCACCATATGTACCCCGTGTACAATCTATAAAAAAATGTAACATATTACATTTCATTTATGGAAACAAATTATGAATAAATAATATTCTTCAAACCTATGTTACACAATGGACCGGTCAGACCTGGTGGACATGTACAGCCATACAATTTCGTACACATCAACAATCCGCGACACATTTTATCGGTATGCATTGAACATACACCTTTACAATCGGCTCCATAATAATTAGATCCACATCCTGGAATATATTTTATTTCTTAATTTTTATCTTCATGTTAATGATCAAAAAGTTCTCAAAAGCAGATTGAATCAATAAATAATTAAAACTGTTTATTGGTAGTGAACATAAACATTTCAAATTAACAACAAAGAATATTCACATTACGGTTTTGGAGTCCTAATTACTTAGAAAATTTTTTTTTTCAATATTGTTTTCTAAATGATTAAATTATAAAAAATATTAATTGTAAAATTTACTATTTATATAATAGTATAATACTACATATATTTCCAACGTGCATTATACAATTTTAATATATTCTTAATTCTCATATTAGGTATTGTAATTAGATACATATTAATAATTGTAAAATTGTTGTTACTTGTTAGACATTTTTGAACTACGTACCTAATATCTTTTAGGTATTTAACTTGCATAATATATAATACTTATTATATTATTTTTACATAGCACAAAGAATAATCCAACTTATTTTCTATCACATTCCTATATTAATGTATTCTCATATTATCGTATCATCATTTTTAAGTAAAAGTAAATTGTTCTCAACTTTAAAAAGTAACTTCGGCAGAAGTTGAATTACCTATTTCACAAAATTCTCCTTTAAATCCGGGAGGGCAAACGCACGTTGATCTTGTTGATACCATGAAACCTCCGTTTAAACAAGATTTAGTTGAGGATGTTGTCATTTTGTCGCAGACACTAGTATTATCTTTATTAAATTTAAAAAAAAATTAAGAATAACATAATGGTTAAATATATTTACAAAGTGAAATTATAAAATGTATATACAACAAATAAAATAAACGTATGCTATATATAGTTCATTAGGTAATAAAATTGAAATGTTATAATACACCGGCTAAAATAATGTAAAACTAAATAATATGATATTTAATTGTATTTAAATAGGTAATATTCATAACATTGAACGAATTTATTTGGAAATTTGAACAGTTGAGTTGATGTTTATAAATGTTAAAGCTAAATGACCAAATGTTGAATTCTGAATTGATTCTAGCAAAGCACGGCTTACAAAATTAATTTATAACCAATAAAAATGGATATATGCTTATTGCTTACAATTTATCTTGTACTGTGTATTTCGCAGTTTTTACAACATTGTCACTATAACTGATGAACAATTTGAAAAAAAGTACTTTTTTGAAATACCACGTAGGGTGCCCAGGTATTTCCAATTTATAATTTACCAAGATCATTTTTAAAACCTAATGAACAACTTGCTGCCTGAAGTATTAATAAATATAAAACACACCTCTCAAGTGGTTTTTTTTAACCCTGAGTCTCAATTTTTTTTAAATGTATGTGTTTTGTTTTGTATTCTTACCATTTCCGAGTACATTGGAGAGTTCAAGTGACTTACACCAATAATTATCAGTATTATTCATAGAAAGAACTCTGACTTCTTCTTCATCTAAGAGCGAATACCAAAAATTAATTTAACTTATTCACATAAATTATATGCATATCATTTATAAGATCATAGGCAGACATTTGGTTAAATTTTAAATTTTGAGAGGCGATCATCATTAGAAGTAGATACATTATTATTTACATGGTTCTCGGATGTACATACAGTTTTATTTTTTTTTGCTGAACTATTTGATATTTCTAGGGTTACCGAGCCCCCAGAGTCCTCCCCCTTCAAAGTCTGCCAATATATGGAGCTTACTAATTTGTGTAGAACAATTATATAATTTTTACTAAAGTAAAGTATTTTCTGTTTTGAACTTATGCTGTGTCAAACTGTATTTAGCTCGTCAATAGTTTAAGTTTGTTATTTAACTTATACATTTATTCATATCTGGTTGGTCTTTTAAGTTATTGTTTAATGTCATGTATAGAATATTAAACATTGTGTATTTGTTATATTTTATGGTTATATTTACAATGTTTTTGACATAAATTATATCTACATAATCTTTAAGTACCTAAATAATTTATTATTCATAATAGTAATATATTATTTTTGTATTAGCTTTCAAATAAATACCATTATCTGGACATTGAGTAATCCGAAAGAGTTTGAACCAGTTTACGAAATTACTATTATATCCGTGATAGTTATGTCTATTACCATATTTCCTTTTTAATGATATTTTATAATTCTGATCTTGAATAAGAGCCATATTGTCAACTTTTAATGTTGTTAAGCTATCCTGTAAGCCAAACAAATAATAATAATATGTACAAATATCATCGTTTCCATTAGATATTAAAAATTGTTACGTGATTGCAATTATTAAATTTAATTTCTGATCTGAAATCATAATAGTCATAATAGTTACTCAATATTTATAATATGTTTTAATATTAATTTATTACCAACTAAATTTTGGCTAATAAAATCAAAATTACTTATTTTTCTGCATTTTTAATACTAAACAAAACTGTACTTACATGTTTTTCTAATATTGGTGAATTTATTATCGTATCATTTTCATTGAATATACTCATAATGATTTCCATATCGGAATCTAAATTATGAAAATATGTAATTGATATGCAACTTTGTTTTTTAATTGGCTTCCAATGAACCGTTAGAAATGTCTGATGAATATTATCACTTCTGTAGTATGGATAAAAATGGCTTTCATATTCTAATGTTTTAATACATTCATTTAAGTTGTATTCTGAAAATAAAACATTTCATTTGAAATTGAAATTGTCATTGTGTGTATAAAATATAATATACGTCAAAAATGTCAAGTACCCACGACGGGCCACAAATAATATAGTTAAATTACAAAGAAATAACTCAAATTGTTATGCTTCGATTAAATATAAAATGTAGGCCCAATTTCTTTTGATTTTTTCTTCTATAAAAAATGTTTCCAGACCAGACACAATCAAAATTATATAATAATAGACTTTAAAATTATACTTCATGTACTCATGAGTCCACAAATAAACTAAAATAAAACAAAATAACTCAAATCGTTATTCTTTGTTTAAATATCTTATTTTGTCAAAAACTCAACTTCAAATACTTGTCAAAAAACACCAAAATCTCGTACCTATGCATTTAAAGTATTTTTACTAAGTAATTAGTAATTATATTTTTACATTAGTAATTCCCGATCCCAGTTCCCCCCCCTCGATTTTTATGAAAAATATTAGATATTTTCAATTTTGACCTCTTAAGTACCAACTAGACCCAATTTTCTACCAGAAACCATCCTTTAAGTTGAAAATCAAAGCATGTTTTTCTACTAATTTTTGTTTATACAGACAAAAAAATTCACATTATCACATTATTGTGAAATCAATACATTAATCACTCCACTCAGAATTTAAAATAAGATTTTTTGAATTTAAATTTCAAATTACTAAAAATACTATCATTATATATTACTTTTAGATGTAGATTATTTTTATGTGTGTAAACTTGTCACTATATATTTTTTTTGAATGTATTAAGTTGCCTAAACATACAATTAATTAACCAGCATCGTGTTCTGCAATGGTTTGAAAATTCTAAATCGGTGTTTTAAATTGCTTAATATAATATAGGAAATAAATATACGGGAAACGAAAAGATACAAGTACTGGATTCATCTATTTTACATTAATGAATTAACTTAAGGACTAGGTAGTTATAATTATTAAAACTATTTTTTTTTTTGATAACAAATGATATTATACCTTGACTTTAAAATTATTAATTATTAAACATTTTCTAGTTAATATTACCTGTATAATTCGTAGTATAAGTACTGGGAGTACCAGAGTCTAAG
Source organism: Myzus persicae (assembly GCF_001856785.1). Taxonomy (NCBI): domain Eukaryota; kingdom Metazoa; phylum Arthropoda; class Insecta; order Hemiptera; family Aphididae; genus Myzus; species Myzus persicae. Next base: position 9,737 of record NW_019102916.1, on the reverse strand, counting down.
TTGCATTCTTCTCCTATTAAAATTATACACGATTAATAATGCCATGTTTTAATACAATTGGTATTATATTCTTCATTAAAAATATTTAAAATTTAAATAAACAATATATATTACCCATAGATCCAATTGTTGATTGTTTCCAGTAATTTGAATCAAAATAAACGTTCATACGACTATTATTTTGAATAAATCCGTATTTATAAAACTCAGCAAAATTTATTTGCAAGACATCATTCGATGTTGAATTATTGTTGTCATAAATAATTTTGTCTATCGACAACGGTATTCCAATGGCATTTGTTCTTGAATGTATTTCAACCGAACAGAGACGTACCCAACTTCTTAGAGCCCAGGGACAATTTAATGTGGGGGCCCCTAAATCATCATACACAATATGATAAAATAAAATAAGTCACAAAGATTTGAAAAATGTTGGCAGATTTGACCGACGAAGATAATTCAAACTCATGATACCGATGTCAATGTTATACTTATAATCTTCAGTACTAAAGTAATAATACTTTGCAAACTATAAATAGTAGTTGTGTGACTCTAAAATCTAAACAGTAGGTGCCTATATGTATTATTATATAATTAACGGATAAGTCTATCAAGAATTTTTTAGGGGGCCTAAAAGATTTTGTCCTAAAATGTGGCAAAATTGTCCCGTTTCCCTTTCTCTTTTGCCATTTGAACCATCTTGCAATCAAATAGTTTGTTGTAGTTAAATTTTCTAATCTACCTAATATAAGAACATATAATAATGAATTAAATACCGTGCGTGGAATTGTTCAGGGTGTATTTTTAATGATGGCCACGAAGAACCTGAGTAGAGTCAGTGTAAGACAAGAGTGGAATGCTAATAACCGTGTCCAACACTGCCGTCCAGGAACTCCCTCGGGTGCATCCAAAAAAGAAGGCATAACACAGAGAGGATATTCTACTGAAATTAGTATATTGATTTAAGTATTATATTTTACAAATAGTGGAAGTTCAAATCATTTTATGAGATTAAACCCGTTCAGTGATATATAATTGAGTATAGACATGAGAATATTGTACATCACTTATAGGCAGAGTTAATTAAAAAATCTCACGACTCGAGCTCTGTCGCTGCAAGTATGACTGTATGAGTGTTGGGGTGTTAGAGAGAGGAAACGTTACGCAGACGTCTTGTGGGTACTTAGGTCGTATCATTTTTATTAGGGTCTTAACCCGCAGATCAATAATGTAGTTTCATTAGAAATAGAAGATGACATTTTGTATCGGCTCATCGTTGATATTTGATATGGTCATTGGTATTTGAGTCAATATCTGACCATAATGTTAAGCTAATTGATATTTTATCGCATTCTATACACGCTTAATTATGAACATTTTACAAATATTATTTTAAGTGCGATCTCTGTAAACACTGAACAAAATAATAGTTTACAATGATTTAAAATAACTCACGATAATATGTTATGAGATTGCCTATTTGTTTTGTTGCACACCCAGTCGATGAATCTATGGCTCCAAGTCTATAAATTGTAGTAATATCATGATCATCAAAGCAATCTAAAATAATAACATACAACAAATCAATGTACTTTAAAACTGTGTTATGTAATTTTACATATTTTGCTATGTGTTATATTATTATTTATTACACTTGAAGATATAATATAATATATGTACATATGATTAACTGTTCACTTAAATATCGTCACCTACAGTTAAAGATTATCAAGTAGAAGAAAGCTATTGAGCTTATTTGTTATCGTTCTTGTTTCGGTGAATATAATATTTTAGCTGCGTACAATAAAATTGCTCAATAGTTTCCAATGACAATTTATTGAATTTATTGGAAATTTAATACTGGCACTTTTTTAAAGTTCCTTAATAATTAGCTTATGCGGAATTTTTTGAGATCAGTCTTATTGATATTGAATTATTATAATATAGGAATTAAACTCTGATCCACTTCATGTGTATGGTACATCATTCGACATTAATTATTGCATATTATATGATCGCGGTTAGCTGGACATCTGTTCTAAATCTTTATTTCACGTATACAACTAATACGATACATTTTTCTAATAACTCCTAAATTTATTTTGTTTGACATGTATTTATATAATATATACGAGTTAGATACATGATACGCCGTTTACAAGTACATCATATGCCACGAAACAACTTAATTTTGAATATGTAGGTACAAAGACACATATACATTATTAATTAATGTAAACATTACAGCTGTATAGTTTATTGGGTAAATTAGCAATGACAATACATTTTATGATGGCAGAGATAAAACCAGGGCAGTGGTGCACTCAATTTGATAAGCTTCAGCCCCCTCCCCTTATTAGTGCTTAAAATTTTAAGATCATATGATGTTATAGTATCTGATCTAAGGTGTAATAGTAGTATAACAATAATTATATCAAAGTTGATCAGAAATCAAAATTTTCTGACAAAGAATTTTTGTGAATTACATAATATAAGATCTTTTTTTTTCTAAGATGATTTTTTTTCACATTTCCATCAAAAAATTAATTTGTTCATGTTATTTTATCGGTATTATGTTACTTCGACTAAGGCAAGCTGTATTTGCAATTTGATAATCACTTGGAAATAACACGTTACATCAACTGTTGGTATTTTTAATTAGTAAAGTTTGATGGTGAAGTAACAAAATAATATAAGTAGGTACACGTGTCTTATCTTTTTCATTATAGTCTAGTGAGAGACTACAACGATTTTATTTGTGTGCTAAATCATTATTAGTTTACGAGCAATAACATCTGTGTTTTCGTGCGTATACTCGACGTTAGATTATTTTTTTTGTTTTTGTCTTAATATCTATAATTTTTATTATTTTTAAAAATACTTTTCTTTTTAATAGCTCAAGAACAAACAGTCTAAATGATTTGTCCTTTAAAATCTTCGATTTTAGAATTTGGAATAATTGAAATTTCTATCAATTTTTAGATTTAATTTTCTTAATACAAATCTTTGAATATTATGGCATAGTGCCCTGGTAAAATTATGATGATATGTTTTATACCAGATGCATAGAAAATTATTAGTCAAGTTGTATTCTAAAATTGAAATGCCATAGGTATATCGTTGATTTCTTATTTAATTTTTATATGTTAATAGTATAGGATATTTCGGTATATTTTAATACATCTATTACTGTTTTTAAGTACTTAAAATAGAACCCTGCCAATAAGAAACAAGTTAAAAAGTAATTCGTATACATATTGACTTTTTTTCACACATTTTTTAAACATTTGTACTAGTTTTTAATTGTTAATTCAACATCATACCTAAATAGGGCTACATTTTAGGGGAGTCTGTAAAGGCATAAACCAGGACCCCAAATTTTGAGGTGCCCAAGTAATCCCAAAATATAAAAACTTGAATAAGGATATTTTTTTAAAGTTTGAATAGCTTATTAATTATTTTTGCAATTTTCCACAAACCATTTAAATAGATTTCAAGTTAATGCTCAATTTAAAATTGTTTGGAATTCTTAAACGTATTTTGTATAATATTCAAATATTATATTCATTGCTGGTAATATATATATAGGCTATATATACAGAGTGATCCAACAAGTATGCTCACCCCCCTATTTTTAATAATGAAGTTTTTTAAAATTTGATTTTTGGAGTCTTTAAATATACCTAAAGACCATATTTTCATATTCTTGAAATTTTTGGTGCCACTTAAGGAGTGTCCTGTGCCGATATGAATCTTTGTTTTTCAAATGAGAACCCCAATTTTTTTCTTTAAATTATTTAGTGGATAATTTTCTTGAGAATTTTGATGTATCTAAATCAAAATTCGAACGAGTGGTTTCCTAGTTATTGGACAATTTGTACTATGGATAAAAGTCCATAATAGGGATATGCTTATAAAGTTCTACACACGGAATAAGAAAAATAACTAAATAAATCAAGAAGGATTTTACTTGCTATTTACCTAAGTGTTTGACTAAATAAATATGAAATGACGAATTATTTTATATTATGTGTATAGACTTTAGATTATAACGTATACCGTATAAGCATATCATTCTTCCCTATAATAAACTAAATTATTATCCTTAGCACAAAATGTGTAATAACTAGAAAACTACTCGTTCGAATATTGATTTCAATACATCAAAAATCTCAAAAAAATGATCCGCTAAATAAATTACAGTAAAAAAGAGAGGTTCCCATTTGAAAAACAAAAAATTGTATCACCACAGGACACTCCTTAAGTGGTACAAAAAATCTCAAGAATATGAAAATATGGTCTTTGAGTATATTTAAAGATTCCATAAATCAGATTTTGAAAAACTTCATTATTAAAAAAAGGGGAGTAAGCATATTTGTTGGATCACCCTGTATATATATACAAACATATGTAGATTAGGTTATATATATATATACATAATGATACAAACATATGTATGTATGTATTATATTTAAGCGCATCACTTGAACTATATATTTAAATTAATAGCATTAGTTAGGTTAGGTTATAAGTTATAAGTTCCACATTTTAAATCTTATTAGGAAAAAACAATTGAATCAACTTATCAACTAGAAATCTAATGAACCTAATAAAAGTTATACATTTTTATTTTATTAAAATATTATACTAAATTTGATTGCTGTATTCATTATAAGTAGGGTTAGGATTTATATACATTTGTATGTTTTTTTCCTTAAGTCCAAATTGATTGGTTGTCAGATTTTTCCACGATTTGGCTTATTCTCATTTAAATAGAATCAATTTTTTTTTTGCATATTTTGAACACAATGCATATAATTGCATATTTATAGATTTTTGAGTTTTTTATTTTATTTAACTTAAATTTTTAAATTTTTATAAATTATTGTTAATTTTAAATGGTGTTTATTTCATAATACCTATAGTTTTTGGTTTATCCGTCGAATTGTAAATATATAGTATAAATATCTTATCTTATCACATCTTGGTCGGAAGACCGGTAGGATTACCTTCACATTGTTTAACGACGTATTTAATTTCATTAGTACGACGTGTGTGTGTGTGTGTGTGTGTTGCGTAAATGTGCGGACACTTATACTTAAAAATTTGAGTGGTTTTAATAACAGTATCAGTTAACAATTTTATAAAATGCCGAAAGTTCAAAGTGAAAGTGCCAAGTTACGTAAATTTGTTGAAGAATTTTCAAGTGACGTTTTTAAAACAGATGGTAAAATATTATATTATATTATTTGCGATCAAGCTGTGCCCGTAGGAAAACGTTTTCAGGTGGTACAGCATTTAAATACAGGTGAACATAACAAAAATATAAATTTGAAAGCCAAATCTAAACAGTCGTTCATTAAAAATACATCAGAAAACCAAAATAAGCAAGCGAATTTTCCTCTATAGATTTATGTCAAGCAATGTTAGAATCAGATATACCTTTATGGGAGTTAAATCATCCATCATTTAAAAATTTTTAAAAATTCTTAGAATTATAAAAGGTGAATATTAAAATGAAGAAGAAGTCAAGAAGATATTAATATTAATCTAACTCCAGGGAAAATTGCGTCATTCAAATATGCCCCAATAACCTCGTGTGATGTGGAAAGGAGTTTTATTCAGTATAAAAATCTATTCTACGTTCAAATCGCCGGTCGTTCGTATTTGAATTTTGAAACAACACATCATAGTTGAGTGTAATAATATAAACTAATATTTAATGTAATTATATAAACTTATATTTAATGTAATAATAATAAATTATGAACAATGATACAAATATATATCTAGAAATAATAACAATTTGTTATTGCATATAAATCCTTGCCCTAATTATTAGTATTACTTACTGTTTTTGTGGGAATGCAGTGAAATAGTGACATTTTGTTTTTTCGTATCATTTTCGTTTGAAGCGTTCAAAACGTTAATGCCCAACAACAAGTATATGGCTGGTAACAACAACATGCTGATATTATGGCTTCGATTCCTTGAATACGTAAGACATGGCTATTGAAATGCATAAAACAATAAAAAATATTTTTTTTAAAAAATTACCTAACAAAACTTCGTGGTCAGTATAAGTGTATAACTAGAATGCTCCTGCAGCAATTATGGGTCCGTCAGTTGTCACTAGTTGGTAATGTTCAGTCGTACTGACTACAACAAATAACAATACGGTGGCTATACATGATATTATGGTGTACACAAAAACACAATGGCTACTAAACTTATCGCGCTCACGACTATTGACTATAATAATTATCGTCGACGGTCGACACGAATTCAGATAAGTGTATTAGTGTTAATAATCGAACGACTCGCTCTGCCTGCAATTTTTAGACTTTTTGGGTATACTTTATCGTTGTGCTTGTAATGGATGCGTGGAGTGGAGTTTGAACTCGACGATTAATCATTGATCATTAGGTACAATATCGTGAGTACGAAATAACGCGAAGGAATTGTTTGGATATTGCATCCGCAGTAAACACGTAGTAAAACGAGTATAGTGCCCGGCATTTTTACATTTCCAAAATGGAAATAACTATTTGCGCCCATGGTAGTTATGTACGTAACCTTGAACGTATCATCTCGTCAATATTTATTTTAAACACTGGTATATTAACTATTAGTGTAAAAGTTAAACGCGTATCGCCATAATAGTCTTTATATTATAATCGATATCATGAAGACATAAAATACGTAAAATCGTAATACCTATCATTTTGTGAGTTGTTCGTTCAACATTGTGGGACAGGTAGTGATGGAAGTGGGAGGGGGTACTATGAGAAGGCATCCCTTCACTTATTTAGAGCCACTTCGACCACTGGGAACAGGAACACCATGGATTATGTATTTATAGTGAGAAAATGAAAGAACGACCCGCGAAAAGGATTTAAAATATATTCTTAGTTTATGGAAACGAAGCTATGGTAAAATTATTTTATATCCCCACACATTTCCACCTCGTTTGCTCTACTCTCATATTATATTATATAGTATTATAGTAGTATACACTTTAAATGATTATTATCAAAGACGTTGCGTGACTAGAATGCTTGACTGTGAGATGCTTTAACCATGAAACTATTTTGACTAAAAGTGAAAAGTGTGTTTATTTCAAAATTATTATAAAAATACAAAACAACACTTAAATTCGAAATGAAGTAAGTTAGGAGGGTGGTATAAATAGGTGTGGAGCATTGTGGGTCGGTAGGGATGTACATTTTTTGGAAGAGTTTTACCATGCTTAATAAATCAAAATGCATTATATTTTTATTTATTACATTAATTGGATATTAAGTACATATTTTTAGAAAAATTAATTAAATTAATTACCATTAATCGTCATTTTATTATATATTATAATAGCATATAAGGATATCGAATGCATTCATTATTATGTTGTTTACATTCCAAGATTATACATGTGACATGTCTTATTGTCTGTCTGACTAATATAAGTCGTCATTTTAGAACTCGTGCCTTATCTTTCTCATTATAAATATTTAATACTTACAATAAGTATAAACATTTAGAACCATGTTAAAGCTATACATTAAAAAACAAAACAGTGTATGTATATTATTATTAAACATATTTTATTCATTAAGATTGTGAAATTATAAACTTTTCTCGTACTCGACTATAATGTTACAATGCTGTATGGTATTATGATATTCATTGTGTAGGATATTATATTTTGTAATTCTTTAATGAAGAATGAATAAGATTTTTTTCTTTCGGTTAGGATTCTTAAAATGCTGTAACAACATATTGTGTGTAACTTTAGATAAACACTTCTAAATAGCCAAATAGGTACATAATATGTATAAATAAAACATTTTACTAAAAAATAACATTTAGCTAATCTATATAATATAAAATTGCTCATCAATTTCTCTTTAATAATTGATCTCGTTTTATTTTATATTATTAAAAATATTTGTGTATAAGTACAACAATAATTGTTAATTGGAAAATACTACTAAAAAAAAGTTACTTCTACGGTCTATACAGTACTAACTTTACTGAAATATACAAAATTAAACGATTGGACGGATTGTATTTATTTTATTGAAATAGTTTCTTCTAAATTCAAAAAAAAAAAAATGCGTTGGACGAGTCACACAGTATGATGTCCTTTTCAGCTACAGTATATTATATCAAAAATCAAACTCTACAATTCTATATCTACATAATATTCACGTCTTAACTCACTATAAATATAATACAACTTAACTGTTAATATCACTGAGCGCATTATTGTTCCTGGCATTTATCGGATTATTTAAACAAAGTGTACACTTAAAATGTGTAGGTACTCAGATACACAGTGTATTAATTTGTTATGTAATTATGAATTACAAATCACAAAGTATTATTTTAGATTCTGAGCTGAGCGATAAATGTATTAATTTTACAATTATTATGGCCTACCGCCTACGGGGTGTGTGCTTTTTTAAAAAAAATTTTTTCTATTAAAACATTTTTTCTAGTAGAAATAATGCTTCGATTTCTAATTTCAACATCTTTACTGATAGAAAAGTGAATCTAATTCTAAAATTCACGGTACTGAAATTTTCGGGAAAAACAAAAAAAATTAAGAAAAATAGAGATATTTGCCTAAACCCATTTTTCGACAAAATTGTTTTTTTGTTTTTTTTTGTTTAATTAACAAATGAATAACCATTAATAACAAATTAGTGAATACTTTAAATTTTCATTAGATGTTTATACTATTAATTTCTATACCTATACCATTAAATTTATTTTCAAAATATGTTTGAATTTTTTAAAACTATTTATATTTTACAGGCATAAGATAATTTCGATTTTTATTAGTATTGATAAAATTATTATTGATAAGAATTTTAGTTTGTCAATATACTTGAAAATGTAATACAAAGTTCATCATAAGTTTTTGTGAATGATAAATAAAAAAAAAGTTGATCGTAATTAACAATATTTTTTTATAATCATCTGAAACTGTTCATCATTTAATTTTCAACCGTACATTTTCACCAAATATTTATTTCATTTTCTATTTATGATAAAATGTTGCCTCGTTGTAACTTGTAAGCTATTTTTAGACATTTGCAATCTTTAATTTTTTTTAATCTTTTTTTTTTAAATATGTCAGTCAAAATATTTTGGTTGGGTCAAAAATCTTGAAAATGTTATACAATATTTTTCATAAGTTATCATAATAACAGTTTATAAAATATGTAAAACATAAGTTCATGGGCACGGGTTTTAAGGTTTATTTTATAAGCGTTTAAAATTAGACATAATTCGTCAAAATCTCAGACATTTGAAAAATTATTGTGTGGTTACAAATTTATTACATTTTTAATTTTTATATCTAAGGATCGAAAATTTAAAAAAGGTATCTCATAAGTACTGTCACTAAAAATTCTAAAACAATACATACTCGTAAACAAAGGTATTTTTATTGCTATTTTAAATTCAAATGTAGATGAAATTAGATATTTAACATTTTAAACACAGTTCCGTGCGGACAGCCGTCGACTGCGGTCACGTTTTCTTTTCGCTGTCTCGTACAACGATATGATTATGATTACTGTTTATCTCGAAACTATTGTCTCAGTCCTTCAATAAGAGAAGCGAAATCGTACCCAGAGAAAACTTTCAGTTTCCTCTTCACGCACAGCCCTTCATCGGAAAAAGTGAATATTAATAATTTAAACTATAATACTAATTCTAAAATACTGTAT